>NC_037529.1:67406341-67411492 GCF_001531365.2 Cynara cardunculus var. scolymus
TGGCAAAGCTTTGATTCCCCAACCGATACCATCTTGTTCGGCCAGAGTCTCCGGATCGGAGGTCCTACTAAGCTTGTGAGCAGGGCTTCCACGACGGAAAACGTTAACGGGGTGTATAGYTTCGTATTAGAGCCTAAAAGATTGGCTTTGTATTACAAGACCATGCGTTACTGGTCATCATCCTTCACCGAAGTGAATAACGCCAACGGGAATTTGGTTAATGCGACGTTAGAAATTGCGGAAACGGAATACGTGGATAACTATTTTAACTCGCTCCGCTGCCGTCTCTCCAACTCCGATGTAGAACCTACTCTAGATCTCGGCATACTCCGATACAACAGCACGCTATCGTATATCCGGCTGGGCATCGACGGGAATTTAAGATTGTACAGTTATCGTCAAAACACCCGCGGAAACGCGTGGAGCTTGTTGTTCACTTTGTTCGACAGGGGGGTTAGCGAGACGGGGGAGGAAATCGAAGACGAGTGCCAATTGCCTGATCGGTGCGGGAAGTTTGGGCTTTGTGAGAAGAGCCAGTGCGTTGGGTGCCCGTCGGCGGAGGGGGTGTTTGCGTGGAGCAACGATTGCGTTGCGAAGTTGCCGGGATGCGAGGCGAGTAGTTTTCGTTATTACGAGCTCAAAGGGGTGGACCATTTTACGGTGAAATACAGTGCGGGGACGGGTCCGGTGAATCGGAGCGATTGTGAGAGCAAATGCACGAAGGATTGCAAGTGTTTGGGGTATTTCTATCACACAGATGGATCCAGATGTTGGATTGCTTACGAGCTGAAAACATTGACGAGGGTTGGGAAGTCGAGTAGTATGGCGTACATCAAAACCCCCATCCAATAATCGGGTTCCAGAAAATGCATGAGAATAAGCAGGTTGAAGGTGAAGAAATGCAGTTGTTTTGTTCTTCTTCACCCTTGATTTCTTTGGGTGTTTATTAAATAATGAATTCCATGTGATATCTTGATTCGCATGAAATCAAAATAGAAAAAAGCTGCGACAGACGTTGATTAAATGAAATGTGCTAAAACCAAAATCAATTTATCCAAACATTAGCCATGAGTTGGATTGGGTCGGGTTGATGGATTTGAAGGTATGTTAACAATTACTGATTATATATATACAAATAAATTATATAGAGATTGAAAACATATGTATATAAAGATAATACATGATAGCATAATTGTCTAATTTATATTATATTATAAAGCATTTGACAAAAATTCTTAAAAATCATTTTTTTCACATAAAGTATTGTTTATTAATGCATATATATACTATATTATAAAGCATTTGACAAAAATTCTTAAAAATCATTTTTTTCACATAAAGTATTGTTTATTAATGCATATATATACTATATTATAAAGCATTTGACAAAAATTCTTAAAAATCATTTTTTTCACATAAAGTATTGTTTATTAATGCATATATATACTATATTATAAAGCATTTGACAAAAATTCTTAAAAATCATTTTTTTCACATAAAGTATTGTTTATTAATGCATATATATACTATATTATAAAGCATTTGACAAAAATTCTTAAAAATCATTTTTTTCACATAAAGTATTGTTTATTAATGCATATATATACTATATTATAAAGCATTTGACAAAAATTCTTAAAAATCATTTTTTTCACATAAAGTATTGTTTATTAATGCATATATATACTATATTATAAAGCATTTGACAAAAATTCTTAAAAATCATTTTTTTCACATAAAGTATTGTTTATTAATGCATATATATACTATATTATAAAGCATTTGACAAAAATTCTTAAAAATCATTTTTTTCACATAAAGTATTGTTTATTAATGCATATATATACTATATTATAAAGCATTTGACAAAAATTCTTAAAAATCATTTTTTTCACATAAAGTATTGTTTATTAATGCATATATATACTATATTATAAAGCATTTGACAAAAATTCTTAAAAATCATTTTTTTCACATAAAGTATTGTTTATTAATGCATATATATACTATATTATAAAGCATTTGACAAAAATTCTTAAAAATCATTTTTTTCACATAAAGTATTGTTTATTAATGCATATATATACTATATTATAAAGCATTTGACAAAAATTCTTAAAAATCATTTTTTTCACATAAAGTATTGTTTATTAATGCATATATATACTATATTATAAAGCATTTGACAAAAATTCTTAAAAATCATTTTTTTCACATAAAGTATTGTTTATTAATGCATATATATACTATATTATAAAGCATTTGACAAAAATTCTTAAAAATCATTTTTTTCACATAAAGTATTGTTTATTAATGCATATATATACTATATTATAAAGCATTTGACAAAAATTCTTAAAAATCATTTTTTTCACATAAAGTATTGTTTATTAATGCATATATATACTATATTATAAAGCATTTGACAAAAATTCTTAAAAATCATTTTTTTCACATAAAGTATTGTTTATTAATGCATATATATACTATATTATAAAGCATTTGACAAAAATTCTTAAAAATCATTTTTTTCACATAAAGTATTGTTTATTAATGCATATATATACTATATTATAAAGCATTTGACAAAAATTCTTAAAAATCATTTTTTTCACATAAAGTATTGTTTATTAATGCATATATATACTATATTATAAAGCATTTGACAAAAATTCTTAAAAATCATTTTTTTCACATAAAGTATTGTTTATTAATGCATATATATACTATATTATAAAGCATTTGACAAAAATTCTTAAAAATCATTTTTTTCACATAAAGTATTGTTTATTAATGCATATATATACTATATTATAAAGCATTTGACAAAAATTCTTAAAAATCATTTTTTTCACATAAAGTATTGTTTATTAATGCATATATATACTATATTATAAAGCATTTGACAAAAATTCTTAAAAATCATTTTTTTCACATAAAGTATTGTTTATTAATGCATATATATACTATATTATAAAGCATTTGACAAAAATTCTTAAAAATCATTTTTTTCACATAAAGTATTGTTTATTAATGCATATATATACTATATTATAAAGCATTTGACAAAAATTCTTAAAAATCATTTTTTTCACATAAAGTATTGTTTATTAATGCATATATATACTATATTATAAAGCATTTGACAAAAATTCTTAAAAATCATTTTTTTCACATAAAGTATTGTTTATTAATGCATATATATACTATATTATAAAGCATTTGACAAAAATTCTTAAAAATCATTTTTTTCACATAAAGTATTGTTTATTAATGCATATATATACTATATTATAAAGCATTTGACAAAAATTCTTAAAAATCATTTTTTTCACATAAAGTATTGTTTATTAATGCATATATATACTATATTATAAAGCATTTGACAAAAATTCTTAAAAATCATTTTTTTCACATAAAGTATTGTTTATTAATGCATATATATACTATATTATAAAGCATTTGACAAAAATTCTTAAAAATCATTTTTTTCACATAAAGTATTGTTTATTAATGCATATATATACTATATTATAAAGCATTTGACAAAAATTCTTAAAAATCATTTTTTTCACATAAAGTATTGTTTATTAATGCATATATATACTATATTATAAAGCATTTGACAAAAATTCTTAAAAATCATTTTTTTCACATAAAGTATTGTTTATTAATGCATATATATACTATATTATAAAGCATTTGACAAAAATTCTTAAAAATCATTTTTTTCACATAAAGTATTGTTTATTAATGCATATATATACTATATTATAAAGCATTTGACAAAAATTCTTAAAAATCATTTTTTTCACATAAAGTATTGTTTATTAATGCATATATATACTATATTATAAAGCATTTGACAAAAATTCTTAAAAATCATTTTTTTCACATAAAGTATTGTTTATTAATGCATATATATACTATATTATAAAGCATTTGACAAAAATTCTTAAAAATCATTTTTTTCACATAAAGTATTGTTTATTAATGCATATATATACTATATTATAAAGCATTTGACAAAAATTCTTAAAAATCATTTTTTTCACATAAAGTATTGTTTATTAATGCATATATATACTATATTATAAAGCATTTGACAAAAATTCTTAAAAATCATTTTTTTCACATAAAGTATTGTTTATTAATGCATATATATACTATATTATAAAGCATTTGACAAAAATTCTTAAAAATCATTTTTTTCACATAAAGTATTGTTTATTAATGCATATATATACTATATTATAAAGCATTTGACAAAAATTCTTAAAAATCATTTTTTTCACATAAAGTATTGTTTATTAATGCATATATATACTATATTATAAAGCATTTGACAAAAATTCTTAAAAATCATTTTTTTCACATAAAGTATTGTTTATTAATGCATATATATACTATATTATAAAGCATTTGACAAAAATTCTTAAAAATCATTTTTTTCACATAAAGTATTGTTTATTAATGCATATATATACTATATTATAAAGCATTTGACAAAAATTCTTAAAAATCATTTTTTTCACATAAAGTATTGTTTATTAATGCATATATATACTATATTATAAAGCATTTGACAAAAATTCTTAAAAATCATTTTTTTCACATAAAGTATTGTTTATTAATGCATATATATACTATATTATAAAGCATTTGACAAAAATTCTTAAAAATCATTTTTTTCACATAAAGTATTGTTTATTAATGCATATATATACTATATTATAAAGCATTTGACAAAAATTCTTAAAAATCATTTTTTTCACATAAAGTATTGTTTATTAATGCATATATATACTATATTATAAAGCATTTGACAAAAACTCTTAAAAATCATGTTTTATACGTGAAGTACTGTTTATTAATGCATATTACTTAAAACTCAAGATTGCAAGTAGATTATGCGTAAGTACAACTTATTAAAGTTCCATATCTGAATTCGTGTAACTAACTTCAGATAAACATAATCAAATACAAGATAAACATCTCATTTTAAATATAAAAAATCTAAAACATAATTAGGATAATCATTGAGTTTTAACAGAATACTTAATGATTATCTTTATAAAATGTTATATTATTAAACCAAAAAAAAATTATTTCGTTATTAAACTTAAATTAAATTATAATAAAAAAATAAAT
>NC_037529.1:67411997-67413585 GCF_001531365.2 Cynara cardunculus var. scolymus
TGTCATATTATTAAACCAAAAATAAATTATTTTATTATTAAACTTAAATTAAATTACAATAAAAAAATTAAAGAAATTACATAAAAATGAGAACTTTTAAATTGTTGATTTGATATTAACATCGATTAATTTTTTTTTTTAAAAATTTTATGATATCTTAAATTTATATTTCATTCAAAAATAAAAACATTTTTTTTTCTTAAAAACCACATAAAATCGCTTTATAACATCGGTAGACCCAAAATATAAAAAACGAAACATTAAAATCAAGATGCATCTTGTAGCATTGCACGAGTACCCTTCTAGTATATATCAATATAAACTCGACAATTATATTAAATCCAAGAAATTAAAAGATATTGGTTCATCGGCTTGGGTTGAATTCAAATAAATGCAACCCAGTATCAACTCAATATCTTTGATTGGAAATTTTACAACTCGATTAGACATTTGGTTACTTCGGGTTAGATTATTTCATGTTGGGTTGGGTTGATCAGGTTGGGTTGGGTTGATCAGGTTGGTCGTATTTTTGACCATCCCTAAGTTTCCTAATAAATGATTACCAGTAAAATTCCACATTAATTATCACTTATTTCAAGGTAAGATTTTTAGTCCATTAAAACAACATTTTATGCAACAATTTACATGGTTAACAGCTAACAGGGTAAGAGTCGGCACCTTCACTCACCAGGAAAAACTCTCGGTCCCTATCATCGCTCCTACCAGATAAAATAATAAATCTTTGTCACGTTTATCTAATAAGGTAACGTGACTTGATAGATATTTAGTAAATAACCCCTTAATTTCTTTTCTTCCATTCCTAGGTAACTTTATTCTTTTATATCATAATTTTTATTATAAATAACGTTAAAAGAATCAAGGACCCCTCGAGATCGAAGGCCTTGTACGGCTGCCACCATCGGTAAACCCCCAAGGCCACCCTTGATGTGACCGGCTATGAAATGTGAGAATATCTTTTACTATAATCAATCACGTGATATTTGATGTGGACAATCTTTGTTGTGACCTAGGTTGCGGCCTTGTGCGCCAAATCGTGATGAGAATGTTCTTAATGTGATACTATAATCCATCATATGTGATATTAAATCAGAGACACGCATGGGCCAAGTCATCTGCACACCACCGGGTCCTTTCACGCTAATCATCTTCATAAGTAATCAGCTGAAATATTTATGAATATAATGAGAATTCATTTATTACGACCTGATTACTTATGAAGATGATAAGAGTTAATTAAACCTGATCATCGTTCAATACCATTAAACTGTTGAAATATTTATGAAACCAGATATTAATATAGTTATATGAATTATAGGAATTGGTATGTATGATTTATATAAATAACATGATTGAAACTCTTTTTACATTTATATTATTAATTTGAAATACTAAATTCATATTATTTGTACTAATTTAAAGGTATTATTAAAAAATTATATATTTAAAGTTGAATAAAAGATGCGTTTAAAGCATTACATTTTGGTACCTTATTATCACTTTTTTCAATTATCACGCTCACTAATATTAATTATAAATGAATATTAATAAAATTAAAAATTTACTAATA
>NC_037529.1:67413950-67421855 GCF_001531365.2 Cynara cardunculus var. scolymus
CATATGATGTTTAATGGTTATTTAAAGTCATAAATTAATAGATCTTTTAAAGTTGTATAACAAATCCAAAACTTATAATATATATAATAATCAATTTGAAATTATTTTAATCAATATATTATATTTTTTAATTTTTTTTACTATCTTGTTTGTATTTGTTAATATATTATATTATTAGAGAATTTTTCAAGATGTCCGATTTAGTCATTTTACATTCTTATCAACTAGTTTTGTCAAACATATATTTTTTTTTGTGTTATAGACAAACTAAATTTATACTGTATAATTTTTAAGATGACACATTTTATAACCGTATATTTTTTTTATATTGTAACAAAATAATAAAACAGTGATATAGATAAACAACTTGTATATAAAACATTATATGAAGTAATTATTGTCATAAAATGATTACAATTTTTAATTTATATAAAGTTAGTACAATTAGTATATTATAATAATACCTAGTTGCGTAACCGCGTAATGCGGCGGGATCCATGAATTTTAATGATTTTGAAGTTCTACTGGTTTTATAAGATAAGATTTAACGATGATATATGTTACACTTAGTCTTTACATATTAATACAATTTGAATAAATAAGAGTTATGGTTCTAATTACAGACTATCGATGAAAAAAATTGTATGACAGTTTAAAATCCAATATATTTAAAATCCAACATATTTAAACGATTCCACAAATGTGTTCGATTTACACCAAGAACAAAGAACCAAAAAACTTGAGTTTTAAGATAAACACTCAAAACCAATGAAGAAAACTACAAATTTGACAGATCATAAGCCATGAAAAGACCAAAAAAGATGGGTTTTAGAATGAAATTTCAATTGTTTACCCTCTTTCTTGTCCAGAAACTCAAATTAAGGTATGTTAATAGTGATAAAAGTGTAAAAATAAATTTTAAAAATAAATAAATTAAGTATAATGTATTTTAACGTATTTTAGCTAATGTATTTTAATGTGATAATAGTGTAAAAATAAATGACGTATCATAAATTAAATAAATAACTATAAAAGTATAAATCGTAAATATTAAAAATATTTTTTTACATTATATATAATAATATAATTAAGTCAAAAACTATTCAATATTGGACTCATTTCGAAGGTATTAACAAGACGATTATAATGGTGTAACATGTTAAAATAAAAATGTATTTTTTAAACATGTTTTAATTGATATACGATTATGTATGTTAATTTGATAAAAGTTTAAAATAAAAAATTTAAAAGTAAATAACATAAAGTAAATTAATTAACTAATTATAGGAGCATAAATTGTAAATTTAAAATTATAATTTAAAAAAAATCGGTTCAATGTGAGAGGGTGAATGTATGTGAGGAGGGGAGAGGGTGAAAAAGTGAGTAAGAGTATGTTGGCCATATAATATTTTAAGACTTTTGTTAAATTTGCTTAATAAAATAGTATAGATAATTAATATAATTAAAAAATCAGCGAAAATAAAAATAATTGAAACAACATGTAAAGGGGGACAAAGGCATTAATAAACGGAAGTAATAATTGGTTGCCACATGCCACTCGGTGCAAGTGTAATAATTAAGGTAATGATTGTTTGAGATTGTTTATAAAAACAATTTTATTGATTTATTTTGGTGTGTATCATTAATAAATATTTTTGAATGTTTGGATAAATAGTTTATACTGATGTTAAATCGATAATAAAGAGTTTTTGACGAAGTTAAATCATTATAACTTAAAATAAGTTAATAAAGACTTTTGTAGAAAAATATAAGTTGTTTCAAATAAACAATCTCAAACACCACCTAAAATTCAAGTAAAGTTAAAAAAAGGGTAGGCCATGAATTTTTCATTTTTAATGTCATTTAACTAAAAGAGGAAGTTAAGGCATTGTTTGGCAGATACATGTTTGGATGTACATAAACTGACTTATTGAAATACTATTTGTTGTAGTATATTGGTAGCTTTATGTTGCTTTCTTCAATTATAACCATCATTATATTAATTATTATTTATCAGTATTAACTATAAATAAATATTGATAAAATTAAAATTAATAATTATTTATTAATTATATATTATACACTAATAGTATTTACTAATTATTTATGATAATTATCAAGCATAACAATTATTTTTATATTATTATCATTATAATTCAATATATTTAGTTATTGAAATGCAAATATAACAATTTTATTTATGTAACATAAAAATTAAAGTTATACTTATTTTGTTTCATAGATAATAAAAATGTTAAATAATCTAAATAAAATATTTAATTTAATTATTAAATATTTTTTTAATTATCAATTAATTAGGATATGTGAGGAGACCATTTTTATTTTTATTACTATTGTAATGGTAATTTAAAATCATAAATAATAAATAGTTCTAAATATTGTTGTAACAAAAAAGGTACTCGCACAATGTTGCGAGAGACATCTTCATTTTAATGTTTTTTTTTTTTTTGTATCTATTGGTATAATATGGTTTATAAGGTTTTGAGAAATATAATGTTTTTACTTTTGAATAAAAAATAAATTTAAAAACATCATAAAAATTTGAAAAAGTATATCGATATTAATATTAAATTAATCATTTAAAAGTTTTCGTTTTCTTTTTACAATTTCTTTACTTCAATTTTTTTAATTCAATTTAGGTCAATGGTGAAGTAGTTTATTTGTGGCTTAATAATAAATTTTTTTATAAAGATAATGATTCTGTTAGAACTCAATGAATTATCTTAATTATATTTTAGATTTTGTATATTTTAGATTTTGTATGTTTAAAATTAGATGTTTATCATGTATTTAATTATGTTTATCTGCAGTTAGTTATACGAATTTAAAATAGAGTTTTAATAAGCTGTACTTACGCACAATTTACTTGTAATCTTAAATTTTAAGTAATATGCATTAATACACAGTACTTCATGCATAAAGAATAATTTTTAAGAGTTTTTGTCAAATGTTTTATAATATAGTGTGTATATATATATATATATATATAATAATCAATTTGAAATTCTTTTAATTAATGTATTATAACTTTTAATTTTTTTTTACCATCTTGTATCTATTAGTTAATGTATTATATTATTAGAGTTTTGTTTCAATTATATTTTGAAATATTATATAATTAATTAATTTTCAAGATGTCGTTTTTAGTAATTTTATATTCTTATCAACCAGTTCTACCAAACATGATTTATTTATCAATTAGTTTATCAGTCAACAGCTAACTTATCATTTAGTTTGTCAAACATAATCTAACACTGATGATAATATGTACATTACAATTTATTTATGAAAAAAGTTGGATATTTATTTAATACGACAAATATTATAATGATTTAGGGAACGTGTCACATATTTTATTTTAATTAAATTTAAAGATAGAAACAACATTGAGTGGGTTGGCACCAAAAAAAGAAAGACAAAAAATATAAGCAAACATTAAAAACACCAAAGAGTATAGCAAACATTATAAATAAGTGGCAACAACATGAGTCAGGGCGGCTACGGGATGGCGGCTGCTCCTTCAATAACGAATATATTTACTGGAAATTCACCAAACAGTATCAAATTTGGTCCAAGAGATTGACTATTTTATTTAATTTTTTATTTTTATTTATATTTATAAATATATTCATACATTATTAATAACTAGTGGTATATTCATACGATGCAACGTGAGTGAATTACAATTCTGAAACATTAGTTTAACCTTGAATCATGAATTTGTGTAGTTATTTTACAAGTTAACTAATATATAAAGTTGAAGGTTAATATAATGTATTATCAAGATCGATTGAAAAACTAATTGCACACATGTTGAGTTTCTAAACCCATAAAAAGTTGAAGGGTTGGGATCGGGTACATGCATGATCTGAAACCTTTTTTGATATTATTGCTTCAAATTTCAGTTTACTTCAAGAGAAATAAGAACTTTGAATTTGAATTTGGGTTCAAAATAGGAAACAAATAAAGTGTCAAACAACTTTGGGAAGAACAATAATATATGTTTCATGTAAATATGACTTACTTAAATCTGAAACTTTGACCAAAAGAATTGTACGTTTTAAGCATTTGTACATTATGCATAATAGTTTGTACTTAAGAGATTTTTGAATTTTTTGCATAAATTAATAGTACTTTATGCTTTAAGACTTGTAATTAAGACTTTTGTCTAAATGTTTATTAATATAGTATAGATAACATGTAACCAATTGATAAATATGTTCAAATATAAGATAAATATTAAAATTCTACTAATACAACAAAATACTTTATAAAACTAATATTCAACAGAAGATCATTTAACTTTATTAAAACCACAAGAATTCATCTGATAAAACAGAAAATGATAAAATATAGATGCATTGCAATGCAAGAATATTATAAAAGAAATATAATATTTTTAGTTTAATTTTGAAAACATGTTTTTTAAATTCCAAAAATATATCTATTTTAGTAGTCAATCATGATATCTAGTAGCTAAGGGATTGTTCGGTTTGTTTATCATTAAGTCATGTATGGATAAAGTCATCTGTATTGATTTATTTAAATTGGTGTTTAGTTATTGTGCTGAATAAAACATCTGAATAATAAAAATGACTATTTTATCTTGTAATTTATGTTAAACAATATTATAAATCAATCTATTACCTCAAGCAAATCAAGAACACATAGCAAGAAGAAACAAGAATCATATCAACTATCAAGAGCAAGAAGCAAATTTATATAGATTTGTAACAAACAGGAAAAAAAACAAAGATACAACCAGAACCCCAAAATACAAGATACAAATCGAGATCTGCCACCAAACCATAACCCCATAAAAACAAGATACAAATCGAGATCTACAACCAAACCATAACCCCAAATAGTTGCAACCAACCCAAAATAAAAACCCAAGAGATGGAGAACCAGGAGTCCGCCTTAAAAGGAGCCTAGTCGTAGATTAAAGCTAGGAGACCGTCACAAAATGAGGAGGTCGTCGGCGAACGATCACACCCCATAACAAGAAGCTGGGTTGAGGGTGAGAGATATTGGAAGGAAAAAAGAAATCAGAACGAGACGAAAGTTTGGAGAAACAGTGATCTGGTTTTTTTAATATTGGGGTGTAGGTGTTACAAAAGGGCAAAAGTGTAAAAAAATGTGGCTTAGTGTATATGACTTCACTTTTTGGGTTGAGCGAATAAAGCCATTTTTAAATTCTAACCCATTAATCACTTTCGAACACCCATGTAGCATACAATCCATTATATTATTACTGAACAATTTCTAAATTTCATGCGTTTTTAAAGTGTATTTTCTTAGTTAGTTTTTAATTAAATATATATATATCCTTAAACATTAAAAAGTATTTACACTCTGTATACTTTTATTTATTATTTTAAAAAAAATATGAAATATTTAAACATATTTATATAAAAAGGAAAACAAGAAAACACAGAGAATCTAGTTCACAAGAAAAACCATCAACTTTTAAAGTGCATATTTTATAATCATCTCCAAACAAGCATGCAATTTTGTAGTATAAATATGCATTGCATTCAACATATCCAATACACACCACAATTAACCATGGCTGCTTCTCTCTCGCTTSTCTTCTTCTTCTTCAGCTTCCTGTTTCCATTCTTCTCCATCTCCAACGCCATTGTTCCCGCCGCCGACACCTTCCGATATGTCAACACCGGCGGTTTTGGCCTAGCCGATTCCGAATACGGCCCCAATTACCGCCCTCTTCCTCCTTTCACCGCACCATTCCAGCTCTGTTTCTACAACACCACCCCCAATGCCTACACTCTTAGTCTACGAATGGGTATAACACGTGATAGATCCATCATGCCCTGGGTCTGGGAAGCCAACCGCGGAAAACCCGTTCGTGAMAACGCCACTYTCTCCTTCGGCTCCGACGGSAACCTGGTTYTGGCCGATGTAGACGGYCGGATTGTMTGGCAAACAAACACCGCCAATAAGGGTGTTGTTGGGTTCGAAATACTCTCAAATGGTAACATTGTGCTCCGTAACGCTCAGGGTAATTTCATCTGGCAAAGCTTTGATTCTCCAACCGATACCATCTTGTTCGGCCAGAGTCTCCGGATCGGAGGTCCWAMTAAGCTTGTGAGCAGGGCTTCCACGACGGAAAACGTTAACGGGGTGTATAGCTTCGTATTAGAGCCTAAAAGATTGGCTTTGTATTACAAGRCCATGCGTTACTGGTCATCCTCCTTTACCCAAGTGAACAAGGCCAACGGGAATTTGGTTAATGCAACGTTAGAAGTTGGAGAATCTGAATATGTTGATAGCAATTTTAACGCACTYGTGTGTCGTTTCTCCAACTCCGATGCCGGAACTTTTCTAGATCTCAACTTACTGAGATACAACAGCACGTTCTCGTATCTCCGGTTGGGCATCGATGGGAACCTAAGACTGTACAGTTATCGTCGAAATGCCGTTTCAAGTGCTTGGAGCCTGTTATTCACTTTGTTCGATAGAGGGGTGAGTGAGAGGGGGGAGGAAATCGAAGATGATTGCCAATTGCCCGATCGGTGTGGGAAGTTTGGGCTTTGTGAGAACAGCCAATGCGTCGGATGCCCGACACCGAATGGTGTTTCTGCATGGAGCGAAGATTGTGTTGCAAAGGTGGCGGGATGTGAGGCGAGTGGTTTTAGATACTACGAGCTCAAAGGGGTGGACCATTTCACGGTGAAATACAGTGCAGGGATGGGTCGGGTGAATCGGAAGGATTGCGAGAGCAAATGCACGAAGGATTGCAAGTGCTTGGGGTATTTCTATCACACGGATCGATCGAGATGTTGGATCGCTTACGAGCTGAAAACGTTGACGAGAGTTGGGAACTCGAGTCATATGGCGTACATCAAAACACCCATCCGATAATTGGGTCATAAACAGTGATCCGAATAAGGAGTTGAAGAAATTGTGTGTTTGTTAAATTATTTATGTGTTTGGGTCGGGTTCTTTTTGTATGGAAAGAATATAATAATAATAAGAATTGACTTTGAATTTTCAATTTAAGGTGGCGTTTGTTTTTTAAGAGGTGCTGAAGTCTGAAGTCTGAATTCACTTCTGAATTTTAGGAGGTGGTGCTGAAGTCTGAAATCTGAATCAGTCAGACTGTTTGTTTTTACGTCTGAAATCTGAAATCTGAATCAGTCAGACTGTTTGTTTTTACGTCTGAAATCTGAAATCTGAATCAGTCAGACTGTTTGTTTTTGTAAACTGACAAACTTCTGAAGTCTGAAATCTGAATCAATTCATTTCAATTAAACTTAACTGAAATATCCAATCATTTAAACCATTTGTAAACTGCCATATAATTAAACCATTGTTTTTGCTGCACCAATGATGTAGGAACTATGATCTCTTCTACTATACTTGACAAATATAAATGTGATATGTAATTGTGTAATCATAAACCATTACCCAATCAGTTATACAGTTGATCAATCACAGGTAATAACAATCTTTAGCTCATCATCTCTAAGCCCAAAAGCAGCCCAAGGCTGCTGTAAGCCCAGACCAGCAGCAATGAGAAGGAGGAAAAACCAGCCCAAGTTGCTGCCCAGTCCTGAAATCGGCAGCGAGAGAGAGAGAGACGTGTGCAGCGAGAGTTCGGGAGAAGGAGCAGCAGATCGGGAGATCGTGGGTGAGTTCGAGGAAGATCGTGGGCAAAGATGGGAGCAATTAAAGAGGACAGCAGCAAGCTGTCGAAGAGGGAGAGGCTGGTCGCGTGGAAGGAGAAAACAAGGAGAGGGCGGTCGCGAGAGAAATCAAGCAGCCGACTGTCGTTTGAGAGAAAAACCGAGGACGAGGGCTGTCGATAGAGGCGAGAGGGAACATCGAAAGTGGACAGCAAAAGGGGCTGTCATCAAGCAG
>NC_037529.1:67421955-67432114 GCF_001531365.2 Cynara cardunculus var. scolymus
GGATAGGGATGAACGGGTTTAGGGATGGCTTTAACAGGTTGTACCATTAGCAATAGATGTTGTCTTTAAGAGTTTTAAGAGTTTAAGAGTTTTTAAGAATTTTAGCCAAATGCTTTATAATATAGCATAGATATATATATATATAAAGAACAATCAATAATGATAAGGTGGATGGATTCATATATCAAATTAATTATTGATTATTATTAATTTCATATATATATATATATATATATATATAAGTGATCATCGACTCATTTAGCTAACTTAAATAATTCAAAAAAATTAGAGTTATCGCGCAACGCGCGATGTCAAACATTAGTGTAAAATAATCGAGATGTTTGAAGAATATTAAAATATTATGTATAATTAATTAAATAATCTTTTAGTAAATATTTTTTAATATTTGGACAAAAAAGTTGATTATCAATAACCCCAATAGGTCCCATACGGAACTTGTCTATAAAGACATTAATGTGAGGGGTATTTTTTTGGCTTAGCCAGCGATGAAGCTGCCATTGGAGAGAGGGGGATCGAACCCGGGACTTGTCTTGTATTTGAGCAAATACTTATGTACGACAAATATTCATACAGACTTGAACTTTTGATCTGTTAAAAGGTTATGCTCTACCGATAATCCAAATATCAGTGTACAAATGACCACTTGGTTCATATCAATCTTATGTATGAAGTACGATTTAAAAGTTATATTATAACTTGTCATTTTAAATTTTAACTTTGATTTTCTAATATATATATATATATATACACACACGTATGTGCAGGTTCAAAAAGAACACCTCTGTTTTATAGGAATGCGATAACATTTATGGGTCTCTAAATATTTAATCCAACATTAAAATTAAAATAAAATAATTAATAAAGGATAATTACGTGATTAATTTCGTATTTATTTGTAATTGTGGTGACATCTTTATCTCTAAAATCATATACAAATATTACACTAACTATGTATCAAATAATTACCACATCAAAATCACATAATGAACAGACATATCAAAATTTAACAATGGATAAAGAAAATTATATCATTATCACATCTTATCATTATCACATCATCATCGACAATGGATGTATCGACATAAAAAAGTATCCGATGATAATAACAAAATTTAAAGGATAAAGAAAATTATAGATAAATATTAATTTATTTTCACTTATTTTATTTTTTTTTACATGTTAATTAATTTTTATTTTCATTTATTCTTCTTTTTATCATGTGTTGATTAATTTGGAGGTCTATAAGTGTTATCACATTTTTGTAAAACAGGAGAGTTCTCATTTGAGTTATTCATATATATATATATATATATATATATACATAGGGTTGGGTTCACGTGAGACCAAATATTTTTCGTGCGACCCGTAAGACCAATTTATGTTCATTGATCAATTTTATAAGCTAATGATCCAATGGTCTAAAAGGTGACAATTTTGTGATTAGTGAGAAGTCTCGTGGCGATTTTGTGATTATGAATGTTCAGATTGTAGATCTAATCTAAGGGTTGAGAATTGGTCTTATGGGTCTCACGAAAAACCGTTGGTCTCACATGATCTCATGTCTATATATATATATATATATATGTGTGTGTGTGTGTGTGTGTGTGTAACTAACTGCAGATAAACATAATCAAATGCTGGATAAACATTTCATTTTAAATATAAAAAATCTAAAATTTAATTAGGATAATCATCTAACAGAATACTTCATATTAATAAATCAAAAATAAATTACTTCGTTATTAAACCTAAATTAAATTATAATAATAAATAAATTGAATTAAATAAATTACACAACAAAACAATAACTTTTAAATAGTTAATTTGATACTAACATCGATATAATTTTTAATTTTTTTAAAGATATCTTCAAATTTATATTTTATTTAAAAATATAAACGTTATCGTTTTTCTCAAAACTACATAAAATCGTATTATAACATTGATGGGAAACAGAATAAAACCAAACATTAATCGATGCATTGCGTGAGTACCCTTCTAATATATATATATATATATATATATATATATTCAATAAATTCTCTATTTTATATATTGCAAGATTAACTATATTATTAAAATATTATTTCTTTCATATAAATATTTAACCTTAAAGTGTTCTTATTGGTGAAAATATAATAATAAATTATCTCTCTCATGGTAATCATTTTTAGAGTTCTCCAGATTTGGAAAATTTTACAGTTTCTCACTCTTTTTCTATTTTGGAAAAAGTTATGTAGAATCTACATAATTTTTTACCTAAAATCTCCACTTTCCTTTGTTTAAGAGAATCCGTTGAATGTGAAATTCGTACGTTGAGGACGACGACACGACGTAATGCCTTAAGGGTGAAGAAGAGGGCGTTACATATTCCACAAATATATAAATTTAACATTTTCTTAACAACTACATGGTATTTTGATGGAATAAAATTCTCTATTTTCATAATACCAAACATGTTCTTAACCCAATATATCATAATCTCATAAAATATAATATGACCATCGTTGACCACCTTCGACCACCATCAATTTGAACCACCACCGACCATCGCCATTTGAACCACCACCGCCAACCACCGTCGATCTGAACCACCACCGATCTGAATCACAATCGACCATCACCATCTGAGCCCTACTAACCACCGTTCCAATTCCTTCAAAATCAAATTCATTAACAAATTTTATTTTATAAAAAAAACATTTTGCGAACCAAACACCACCTTAGATTCCAAACAATAGAAAATCTTAAAATTAAATATTTTTGTAAAAATAATGATATTTTATAAAGTATATAAAATATTTTATAATATAATTGATATAAAATAAAATAAAACAAATATTTTTGTTTTATGTTTCACCCTTTTTTTAAATATTTGTATATAATAATAAGAAATAAAACAATATAGATAATACAAAACTATAATAAAACAAAATTCCCTTCTTCTATTTTCTCAAACTCTAACATTTCACATACATCCACGTCAAATTCATATATGTATTCATTATATTTGTATTTATTCATTATTTGAAAATAAAATAAAATAAAATAAAAACCCAAAGTTATTCTTGATTTAAATATTAAATATTTATATATAAGCATTTATCAGAGAGGTCATTTATCTTCTTGACGAGTATAACAAGGATCAAAAATCTTATCCAGTAAAATATATAGCAAAGACTAAGAATCTTAATAAGAAACAATACTTTTATCAGAGTAAAAGACATTTACCAACAATCTATTTTAACAGTTGAGAATGTTAATTAATAAGAACCACAAGGGATGTGGCGTAGTGGTTGGGTTCCGAGGGATGTGGTGAAATATCTCATCTGTCCAATGTTCAATTCCAAGAATACATATCAATTGTGGTAATTGAGTTTATCAAACTGATTCTTTTGCAGTTATAATTTGTCGAGATTAGTCTAGACATAACCTGAAACATTCTTAACAAAACATTAACTGATAAAATAAGTAAATATAATAATTTTTACCGATAAACATTTATCAGATAAATATTTGGTAAATCAACTTTTAATTATTATTATTATTATTATTCTAATAATTAGAAGTATAAAAGGAGGGCGTGGAAGGAAACGCGGGGAAAGGCGCGTTTTGGGGTAGCTCCGATTCATAAAAGACATTAGGGGTCTTCTCCGCCATAATTACCACCTCCTCTAACTCTCTCCACACCACACCCCATTGCTCTCACATATACATATACATATACATATACATATACATATACATATACATATACATATACATATACATATACATATACATATACATATACATATAGGATTAGACTTCGATTAGGAGGAAAGTTAACGTGAGAATTATAAGAAGAGATCTTTACCCTTGCATGCATCGAGATGAGATGTATCGGATCAATTTCCTTATTGAAGAGATCTACTCTTTGATCAATCATAATTGAAAAGAAACACTAAATTCATTCCCTTATAAAACACAATTCATGTCTGGTTTGAGATTAAAAGTGATCAAGAATCAAAATCATTTCTTACGTTTTTCACTTTAACTCATATTCTTACACGATCATTCGTTTTGATTAATATATATCTGTCTGATATGTATCCGGTTTACAATATTGAAATATTTTAGTCTGTTTTCTTTGTTTCACAAACACATAAAAAGTGTTCACATTATGAAATAAATATATGCGAAACCAATATATGTTAATCAAAACGAAGAAACACAATAAAATATCACACTATATACCAGTTCTTAAGGTTATCACAATTTTATGGGTTCACAACAGAAAACTCCCTACATACATATATACGGCGATTATATAACATTTATGGTAAATCTTTAAGACGTGTTTAGTATACATAATTGGAAGGGCGTGAATAAGACAACTGAGTGAAATCGATATAAAAGTTTTTAAGTATTAATTTGATATACAATTATGTCTCATCTCCCTTATTATCGTTCGATCTATTTTAACGTAAGCACTTACCAGATAAATGTTTAGGTAAACGACCCATAAATCTATTAAATATGAATCAAAATTATATCCAAAAAATTGAAAAATGTTATATTTTTCGATTGAATTCAAGTCAAACATCATCAATATTTCGCAAACACAAATGTAAGTTTAGATTGAAAATTTTATACGAAAAGGACCATGTTTTGGTCCCCCCCTGCCCTCGCGATCTTAACGATTAAGTCAATTAACCGGTGATGTTGACTTGACACCGAAGGCGGGGACAAACCTCATATTTTGATCATTGGTATAAAATAAACCAAAGAAACTCAATATATCTCATTGAAAGAACTGTCTGATAGGTAAGACGTAGGATTTGTTTGTTAGCAGCTTAATAAGCTTAATGAGACTCACAACTTATTCAATCAGCTATACATGATTGTTTCATATTAAGCTTAATGCTATAGAAATTGACTTATTCAGTAAACTTTTAGGGGATAACTTTATGCATAAAACCAAGTTTTTTTTTTCTTCCAAACGTACCTCTCCCAATTAAAAACATGCTTCTTCCATGTATGAAAAACTCTCCCAAAACAAAAACTTTTTCAATCTATATAGTCAGATTAATCCACATAAACAACTTTATACACACAGACTTCATGAAAAACCAACCAAACAGCCCCGTAGACCGACTTGCGTTGTACCCCAAATAACAGAGCAATCGTTTTCGTAAATACCCGAAGAATAATTTAAAACTTGCATGTCTTAAAAACACTCTTTAATAACTGCAGTGCAAATATGTACATGATGAATGCTGATTTAAAGAGTACAACATTGGAGAGATGAGTTCCATACCTCATCAAACCACAGGTTTGTTGTCCCAAGCCTCTCGGGTTTTCGCTAAATCCGGGCAGTAACGCTTAGCCAGCGTGTCCACTTGTTCGGAAAATGGTTTGCTTCCCTGATGGCCGATGTGACAAACCATTTGGTCCCATCGTTTTCGACAAACGTTGCCAGGTCTATGCTCGAGAAGATTATCCCAATGGACATCTTCCACACAAGCAGCATCGACTTCGTAAAGTTTACCGATCAGCCGATAGTCATTGGCATCACACCACTTTCGGCCATGAGCGAGGATGTTAACTGCGTTGTACCACCTGTAACCAACAGGTGGCATCCCATGCTTCGATTGTTTCACTTCGGAAGTTGCTTTGATTTGCAAATCCAAGTTCACGAGATCGTATAAACTCTGGTACTCTTCTTGACTCCGTTTTCGGCTTTTCGTTTATCTGAATTCTTTTCGATGGATTTGCTCTTCTTTCATAAAAAATGAAGGAACAACAGATTAAGAACTACATATTCACATATGTTTCTAGGGAACAAAAGAAACGGAAAATGCTATGAGGCTATTTGGTTGTTTTTCCATTAAACGCTGTATGGAGTAAGCTAAAATGTTTTGTATCACTACTGTTAAGGACCTGTTTGTTAACATATGAGCTTAATGGGACGGACTTACAGCTTCTTCGATCAACTATACATGATTGTTTTGTAGTGGTTTAATGATATAGAAAGTGACTTATCCGGTAAGCTTTTAGGGGAAACTTTATATAGAAAGCCAAGTTTATACCCTCTCAATTAAAAATCATGCAACTTTTATTCTAAACATCAAACCATATCCAATTGGGCCTACTAGAGTTTGATTGAATTTACAAATCACAACCCACTGAGATGAGGGCTGAATGATATCTTGTTGGGCCCGATTTAAAAATAAGCTGAATTTGACTTGGGCTGGGTCAGTGGATATATCCGGGTCGGATCTTTAAGCATAAACCCGTTTTGTTTTCTTAAGATGCATTTGGTATCTAGACAAGACGTAACGATAAAAAATAAGATATTTGGAAATATCGTCTCACAACAAGTTCAATTGGAACTCAGTTCATAAAACCCAGTGTTTGGGCTTTAAATGAATTAAAGAGTGACATGAACTTGGGCTTGAGAATATTGATTGATTGAGCACATATACAAATATACGTATTAAATGTCAAAGATTGTGTTTTGGGCCTCTTGGGCTCTTGCTGCGTAACTAAAGTCGCGTGCAACACTGGACAAATACGAGCAAACAAAGTCTAGCACGGGGTTCCATGCGGGTTAAGTCGCAAAAAAAACTCTCGATTTTCTGTAATGTTTACAACAAAATGACAATTTGAAAAATAAATACACCATAAAAGCACGACAACAAGGTTGTGCCTGATGAATTATAAACACTATGTGTGGTTTATGGAGTCAATATTAGTTGAAAATAATATATATATATATATATATATATATATATGGAAGGGTTCAAACGAGAATTCTTGTGATTTGTGAAAACACGAGAACAACCTATTAGCCTCATATTGTGATAACAATAAAAAGTAAAAGTTTTTTTTAATTAAAAAATGAAATTAAAACAATTAAAAAAATTGAGAGACAAAAGGATAATATTGGAATTCAAAGTGATAAAATTTAAAAAACGCGATCAAACTAAACCAAATAATTTGGATAACATAATGGGCTATTATGGTTATCGCTTATTTCAACACGATTTGGTGTGATTTCGGTGTGATATGGGTGTGATAATCATGTGATTATCACACAAATATCACAATGATTCCTCTCGGCTAGGGTTAACTTAAGAAATCGACTACCGATTTGGTGTGATATGGGTGTGATAATCACGTGATATCACTATCACAACAGTGTCCTCGATTTTATCATGATTAGAGTCCTTTGGTGTCCCCCCCAGTCAAGAATTGGGGCCTCGCAATCACCATTTTTGTTCAATAAGATACCAAAGTGGATGATTGACTCATTCCATACTAGAAATAATCGCAGGAAATCCTTTGATAACACGGATTCCTATTTCTGCTGATATTTATATCAGTTAATGAAAGAGCTGTTGCATATTCAGCTCCTGTTGCAGCTGCGACTGCTGTATTCCTTTTGGTTATCACCTTGTTCTAGCCGATCTCAGTATTGGTGTTTTTTTAGGCGAAACAGAGGATATCTCGATTGGGGAGAAAACGGGGAAATCCCATATGACCCAATATATCTGACAAGTCGCACTATATGTCCGTTCCAACAAATTTTTTTGAATTGAAAATTTGCTCGAATCGGATTCTGCTTCCCAATTCTCATCACGTAGTTGGCATTCCTCTAATTTGGAAACAGTATGGAATTGATTCAATTATGGAATCATGAATAGTCATTGGTTCAGTCGGTACAGAGACATAGTAATTTCTAGAGTTAGACAATCACACATTTATCACAACAATTCTTATGGTTTCGATATGTTAGGATTAGACAATCACACATTTATCACAAMGATTACGGGTGAAATCCACTAAACGATTTGATGTGATAATCATGTGATATCACTATTATAACATCACTTGCGCACTCAATTTGATCATGATTTCGATCGGTTAGGTTAGACAATCACACGTTTATCATAACGATTACTCATGGTTTCGATAGGTTATGGTTACACTCGATTAATCATGGTTTCTATAGATTATGGTTACACAATCACACAATTATCATAAGGGAAGAGAAGATAGTGGAAACGAACGTACAGAAAAAAAAAGATAATTATAATTAATTAAAATAAAATAAAAATTATAAGAATTACTTAATTACATTACTGTCCTTATTAATTTATTTATATTTAATATAAGTTAATTTATTAATTAAAAAAGTTTGAAGTTATTGGGTTGTTCTCGTGTTCTCGTAAATCACAAGGGTTACCGTTTGAACCTCCGCCTATATATATATGTGTGTGTGTAAGAGAGAGAGAGAGAGAGAGAGAGAGAGAGAGAGAGAGAGCGAGAGAGAAATCAATGTGAGAATCAGAGTTAAATTGAGAAGCATGAAAATGGATTTCCACTTTTAGATGTATATTAGGATGAAATGCATCGGATCAATTTTCCGTATGAAGCGTTATTCTTGGGTGAGTTTGAGATTAAATGTGATCAAGGGTTCATATTTCTTTTTACGTTTCTTACCATAACTTCCCTTCTCACGATCTTTCCCCTACCCATGAATTGCGCTTTAGAAGAGAATTGACCATTTGCATGATTGCATTTCGGTACACTTAGTGTTGACATTCAATTATGATTGATCCAATGGTGAATATATCTTTTTACGCTTCTCACCATAACTTTCATTCTTACCGGAACCCAACCCTATATACACACACACACACACACATGCACGATGGATCGTGTGATAGTAAGAGTTATGTTGAAAAACGTAAGAAGAAATCTGAACTTGTTATCACTTTTAATCTAATGAATTACGCTTCTCACAATAATTGATCCAGTGTATCTTATTAGTTAATATAGTTAATGTTAGAATTGGTAAATAGAATAAATGTTGGAGTTTGATGTAATTCTTCTTAGAAAATTTGACTTCTGATACTCTATTTAAAAAAAAATTTATAACATATCTATTGAAGATATTCTAACCTTTATTTCGTGTTTTATCACGATATCAGTTATTAGTATTTGAACCAACCCATATATATATATACACACACACACACACACACATTTGACAGATTAATTCAATATGATATATACTGTCGTTTTTTTCATCTGAATAGAACAAGACACTCATTTAATAGAAATTGACGATAACTTTCACATTGAATGACACGCAATACTGATTGATGTAAACGTGACCCAAGGTTTCCCAACACTAAATTGTAAATTTCCAATTGATTAGCAACGAGAGTTTGTTGTTGTTTAAAATTAATATCAAGAATCATTACACAATTTATGTTACAGACATTAACTCACAACACATGCCGTTGTGATGACTCATTGGCATTTATGATTGTTGATAGTGATTTCGCTGATGATCATTAGTCAATTACACGTATTTATCGTCTTCATCTTATCATTTGATTTTACGCCTTCTACATCGTTATATATATATATTTTTAGATATTTCAATTTTAGGTGTCGTTTAACGATCTTACCAGGTGAACATGACAAAAACGAAGAATCTTATCCGTTAAGAAATATAACAACGAAAGCGTTAATCAAGTAAGAGGCATTTCTTAACGATCTATTTTGATAACCGATAAGCGCTTAGCGTAAATATCTGATAAACAGATTTGTATCCAATTAGTAAATGTGTATTTTGGAGTAAGATTTAGGGGCCGTTTGGCAGTTGCTGAATGGTTTAGTGCAGGATGATTAAGTGGTCAGGATGATTAAGAGACTCTGTATGATTTAGTGTCAGATAGAAAAAGGTTGTTTGGAAATTGTTCTGAATGAACAGTCTGAATAACATAAAATTACCAWTTTACCCCCAGTCTTGTGTTTAATGAAAATTAACGTTTGACAACAGTTCTGAAGGAAATTTATAAATGAAAAATAGAAAATAATTAATAGTCCAAGCCAATACATAATATTATATCAATCCAAACAAGCATGACAATGTTTGTTCAAGTCTTGGCATAACAAAACATCACATGAAACACAACTTCAAACCCAATATTTTGATTACAATATCTAATTTGAAGCATTTAACACCAGTTGATTTGCAATCTCATTACGCAAATTAGTCATGTACTCACTGTCTTGGGGACCCCAAGGTGTTGCATTTATCTCTTCTTCCTCGCCTCCATCAATTTGTTCTTGTGCTTCA
>NC_037529.1:67435184-67448617 GCF_001531365.2 Cynara cardunculus var. scolymus
GGGTTTTCATTCATATTGGGTTTTCATTCACAAGTTGTTGTAGGTCAAATCCAGGTTTGCAATCGAGAGTTTCCCCAAAAAATTTATGTATTCCTGTTGGGTTTTCATTCATATCCGTGAACAATGTATTGCCAAACGCTTCCAATTTCAAATTATAAACCCTAAACCACGAACACCTATCTTATGTATAATCACAGAATACTGCAAAGATAATGAATCAAACTATAATGCAAGTGTTTGTACAACATCTAGTTACATATAAGCTGCGTAATACATAGCGGCTTAAGAAGAAGGGTGAGACGGACCTGTTTGCTATCCACATACGAATACAGAACAATAACAAGCCCTAGAAATATGAAATCGTTACCTGTGAATCGATTGGGCGACACTGGTGATCGATGAACAAGAAGGCGATTAGAAGTCTTGCGTCGCTTGGAGAACTCGATGGAGCCAGACCTGGAGACGACGATTAGAGAAAATAGAGGGCAATTTTGGAAAATTATCAAATCTGAATGATATGGAGGGAGGAGCCGTGAAGGAGCGAATCAGATACCATTTTACCATTCAGATGTTTTTAAAAACCTACCCAAACAAGAAAAGGTCTGACCGAATCAGACCTTTACATCTTAATGGTATGATTAAGTGGTAAACAAACAGCCCCTTAGCCAAAGAAGAAAGAAAAAGGAATAATACCAATAACTGAAAGCGAAACCGTTCCAAACAAAGGGGGCTAAACCCGATTCCACTATCACCAATCTCATTGGCGGATACGGGTAGTATTGGAAAAGTTGATCAAATCTGGTTGATACCTCAATTTTACTGCACACTGCAAAAACCCAACGAAGAAATCTTGCAGGACGAACAATTTTGGAGGTGGGGTTTTCTTGTCAAGAATTGATTGCGCTGTATAGTTTTGCAGAGAAAAAATCGACTGAAATCACGGATTTTGCACCGGGAAAAAAACCATAGCGTAGTCAAAGATTTCACTGGATCTTGAGAGGAAAACCCTAGATTTGCTACTTAAAAAAGACTGATTTTGTTCCTTTTTGAATTTGGTGCTAGCGATTGTATCGCAGTGGAATAAGGTAAGGTCTAATTGTTATTTTCTGTCTTTTTTAGTATATACAATTTAAATCTATGTGATTTTGCTTTGAACTTTAGCTTTTTATATGGATTATACGTAGTGCGTTTTCGTCTACGGCTTAGATCGTGACGTAATGTGAGGTGTGAGATTTTGATTTGTTAATCTGATAGGACTTCGTATTGATTTGCCGAAAATTTGTCACAATTTCGTATTCATCACGAGGATGTATTTTCAGTTGACGATTGAAAACCGAACAATTTAATTGATTCTTCAGATGGTGTTCTGTGTGTTTAGTAATCTGAGGTTGATTTTGATTTGCAGTTAGAGCTTGTTTCGGGAGACGCTTTCTGGTTACTGTGAATGAGGGGGAGGTGTGGGGGAACAAGGCGATGAAGAGCAAAACTGCGGGGTTGGAACTACAATGACTGGAGTGTCATTGGATTCAAGAACACAGAGTTATGGATCACCGCAGCAGCCACAGAATGGTTCATTGCAGACTCAAAATGGGTTCATTGTTCGCAAGTCTTCAAGGATGTCGCTATCTGGTCCGAGGGAGAAGGATAAATTTCTTCCCTTTTTGTGCAGATATCTAAGTAGAAAGAAGGTCGTAATGCTGATTTTAGGTTCATTTGCCCTCATGGCTTTCTTGACAGGGTTCTTTACCGTCAATAGAGGTTTCTTTCTCAACCATAGTTCTAAATTTACTCTTATGTCGTAATATATTTATATAGACGAAGAATCGTGTGAGAATAGGAGTTAAGGTGAGAAGTGTAAGAAGGGATTTGGATCCTTGATCACTTTTAATCCCAACACAACCCATGAGTTGAGCATTAGAAGGGAATTGATCTACTGTATCTTATTAATCAGGATTGATCAGAGGGTGGAGATCCCTTCTTACCCTTCTCACCATAACTCTCATTCTCACCGGAACCCAACCCATTTATATTTGTGGAATCATTACTCCATATGTGTGGTTGATCCGATGACTAGGTGGAAAGACTTCTTATACTTTGGGAGGGTTTGAATTTAATAAGAATGTTTTCGTTGCTTTGGGAAGGTTTCACTGTTACAGTTGTCAGCCTGTGGATGGCTGAATAGATATTGCTTGTCTAAAGAAGATTAATTGTTGCCTTATGATTGCTTATTTATTTATTTCCTTTTCCATCATGAAGTTGGACTATAGGCGTCGAGAAGCTTTACAAATACACCATCAAAATTGCCATCTTTTTAAGTCTTCTTGACTATCCAATTGTTTAAGATGATCAATCCATTTTGGTGTAATTCATTTTGTTAGACTGTAGATTTTAGTTTTGCCAAGTGATTTGAAGTTTAGCCTCCTATGTGGAACATGCTGCCAAGAAAAACTGAAAATGCATGTAAAGCCATGTTGCTAATGGACTCATGCAGACTTTTGTAGCGATATAAAGAATTTAGTTGTCCAAATAAGATTCCCCGTGTGCTACAAATTCTTTAATTTTCCACCTACTTTTGTTTTTTTGGTCTTGTAATAAGTGTCCTAATAGTTTCTTTGTACCATTTCCCTGTTTTGTCAGAAGATGCATCAGAGAGCACGATCTTCAATCACTTTGGTGAGGCATATAATACATCTTTACAGTTCTCCAGAAAATTCGGTAGTCAGCAAGACGATAATTCTTCTATGCAGACAACTCTGGCTGTATGTGAAGAAAACCCACCTACTCGCCATTTTTCTGCTGCATCACTTTCTACAGAATCGGTCTTTTCTAATAGCAATCTGTGTCAGAATTTTGCATTTCCTCCTCCTCCTCCAGGTGATAGGAGACGGCCTGGACCTCGACGTAAGTTCACATCTCAGGACATGTGTTTGCTTATGAGAAAGTTGTTTGTGTTTCTTGTTTTTATTTCCTTGGAAGTTGGGAACTATGAAAAGTTCAAATATTATAGAATGGTAACCGAATAGTAAAATACTTTAACTCTTTAAGTAACCGAATGCCACAATTTTGGTGGTAATTGTGATCCAATATCCTCCTATGCAGTCAAAAGCTATGGCATATTTAAATTTCAATTTTGAGTTGACCACATTGTCACTGATTTTGTTATGTCGTTGTTCACCAGCTTGTCCTGTATGTTACCTTCCCGTGAAGCAGGCTATGGCAAGCATGCCGAGCTCCCCTTCAACATCTCCGGTGCTTCATCACTTAACTTATTTTCATGAGGAGAGTTCTACTAAAACTGAACCACATGAAGGCTCCGACTTTGGTGGGTATCCTTCCCTAAAGCAAAGGAATGAATCTTTTGATATTAAAGAATCAATGACTGTGCATTGTGGGTATGTTTGATATAGAAACTCTGAATCATCTTTCTAGGCCCATTTATAGTTATTCACAATGATTTGTTAATAGTAAAATTTTGTCCAGATTTGTAAAAGGATGCAGACCTGGTTACCAAACTGGATTTGATATCGATGTATCTGATCTTGTGGACTTGGAGCAGTTTCATGAGATCATTGTTGCATCAGCCATATTTGGTATTGCTGAGTGAAACTCATACCATTCGTTGAATCACTAGTCCTTCATTTGTGCAGATGACGTGACATGAATCTCCAATGTATCCTTTCTCCAATTTCAGGAAACTATGATGTAATTCAACAGCCAACTAAGATCAGCGAGGCTGCAAGTAGAAACATCCCATTCTATATGTTCATTGATGAAGAGACTGAAGCATATATGAGAAACTCTAGTGTTTTGGACTACAACATGAAGGTTGGATTGTGGAGAATTATTGTTGTTCGTAACATCCCTTACTCTGATTCTAGACGCAACGGAAAGGTTTGTCTTCTTTGTCTTTGTGATATGTTTTTTTTGTCCCTATGTGGGCATTGTTAGATGAGCTCCACTTAATAGATTGGAAACATGACAAATTGAACCTGTTTAGGTGATTGAAACCATGTGCAAATTAATATTCCCTACTTTCTTTAACATTTAAATTCTGTAGAAGGAGCATCATGTAAGTAGATTACATCTAAAAGTGAATCGCTAACTAATTCTAAAATTTATTTTCATTGTTCTAAAATAACTCTTTTATGTTTTCCTATTTGAAAGTGCGTTCCAAATGAAGCAATGTTACCCTGAAAGCGCTGTTCTTGGATTTTCACCAAGATCCTTGTCACTGCGTTGTGCTAGCTCCTACATTAGATGGGTTGGCACTAGAAAGCTATGAATTGCTTCAAATATTTTGTGTATGAATTAATTGTGTATTATACCATAAGGGCATCTTCGAGCTGCCATGTTTGATCTGCACATGCTTACTAATGTACTAACTTAGGTTTCAGCAAGGGTCCTTCCTTGGTGAGAAATTTTCTCAAATGCACTTTTCATAGCTAAGCAGAAATACCTAACAACTCCAGATCGAGAATAATTTATGTTCCCAATTTATCCATGTCTACCTTTTGCCACCCCAATTAGATTCTACCAGATATGATATAAGATTTCAAGGCTTGGTGGCTAGAGTTGAGAGTTTACTGATCCTAGTAACAGGTATCCTTACCTAACGCAGAGTGCAATGATTTTTATGTTTTTGAAGCAATCATTGTCGTGTAGCTTGCTAGATGTTCTGTCTGTATTTTCTTCGGTAATTTAGTCGATTACTTCCGTAGTTGTAACTAGTTGCTACCACAACCTTGGGTTATGATAAGCTATACATAATTGCATCACAAGATTATTGTAGCATAATGCAAAGGTTGTAGGAGGTGCGCAGACACACAAAGATGGATAAGATATATATATATATATATATATATATATGAGAATATATAGTAAAGGTTAGGGTGGCTCCTTTATAGAGAAACCAATGCAAAACCACTTGAGATGGTTTGGTCATCCTAGCATAGGCCTTTTAATGCACTGAAATGGTTAAGTGGGCGTTTGAAATAAGGTATGCCAATATTTACATCAGGGGAAGCAGGCTGGAGAGGTCCGAAGGACTTGGACATATAAAAGGAATTGACTTTAGAGAGGTGAAGATGAGAGGTGGTATATGGTTTGGGGATTTGATTTTGTTCACCTTCTTTTGTGGGTTTATTCTATAGCCTCCTGTGCCTCGATGAAATTTTTGACTTGTTAGGAAATAAAGGGAATTACTGTTTTTGGCCCCAATTTATTTCGTGGACCACACCGTGCGTCCGTGCCTATGTGTAAAATTCTAGGTCAGGTGTCTGATCAAGGTTTTCTATGACATGATCCTATTTGTGGGTCTTTTAAGGAGCAGAATCCTTTTGCCCGTGAGAGGCATTTTGATTATCGATATGGTATCACAGTCTCACTTTGTATGCATTCACTTCGCTTAGTTGCTTTCTTGGGTAGGACTTGAGTCTTGCCTTTGACCCCTTTATTTAGAGGATGCATCCTTGTCTTTTCTAGTGACAATATCACAACTCTAGGTAGTGTATCCCTTGTCGAGAAGGAAGGTGATATAATTCCAATGGAATCCTCTTTTGCAGGTTTGCATCTCACTTTGGGATATAGGCTCTTTATTACGAAGTAGCATTGCATGGATATGCTTCCCCCCCTCTATTCTCGTCCATAAACAAAAAAGGGTGATATACTAAAATAAATGCAGCCTTCTAAACAGATCTTCAAATTTACTAGAAAGTACTGAGAGTCATCTTTTGGTTATCTACCTATATGATAACCTTGTTTGGGTTTTCACTTAAACATCATAGCTTTGTAGGATTAGTGGAAATTTTGGCTGGGGCAATAGACCGGAGAGAAGTCGAATCTCCTGTTATTTATTTTATCAACAATTATTATAATAAGTGTTTAGCTGATCCTATATCCCCATATGATGAATAGTGAACTTATGAATTTTGGAATCAAGAACCGTTTGAATTCATGCAATTAGATTTTCTATAAACCAGAATACACATGTGGCAGGTTCCAAAGCTTCTGCTACACAGGCTCTTTCCAAATGTTCGGTATTCTATATGGATTGACGGGAAGTTGCAACTTGTTGTGGACCCATATCAAGTTCTTGAGAGGTACTTACATGCTCCTCTCCAACCAGCATTTTAAAAAGCATGTAACCTCAATATTATGATTATAATGTTCTGAATTAGGTCCCTCCAGCATCATGTTATTTGAATGATTCATGTATAGCTTTTAGCCTCCTCCAGTACTTGCTACTCATGATTTTTGTCATTTCCCATTTTCTATTTTGCAATGCATCTAGTGGTCTGAATGATTAATCTTGAGCTGTATTGGTCGCTTGTTCTTGCACCAGTCTTCATAAGGTGCATTTGGTAAGTGGATGAAACGGGACACGACAGAACAAATTTGTTGTTGCGCGTTTGGCACAACATTAGATTGGGACAGGACGGAATTAAGCGAGACAAGATTGGTAAATTACTAAACTACACATGTCAAATTAAACCCTTAAAACCTTCCACGTTTCTTTCACCTTCGTACCTCACTCTCGCTCATCCAGTCCGGTCTCAGTTCTGTCCAGTCCTGCCCAAGTAACAATGCACCCCAAATGAATATCAAACTTTTAGTTCTGGCCTACATTACCACACTTGCATTGTTTAATTTCACATGTGCCAGTAGAGATATAAGCGTCATTGTCGCATTGACAAGTATGGTTTCCTCCCATTACTGTATGCCGTCACTGTTGTTATTCCCCCCCCCCTATTTTCTTGGATCACCTATTTCGAGCAACTGGCTGCTATAACAGGTGCTCATGTATTGTGTTCAGGTTCTTGTGGCGCCACAATGCTACTTTTGCTATTTCAAAACATTATAGGCGCTTCGATGTGTTCGTAGAAGCTGAAGCTAATAAGGCTGCAGGGAAATATGACAATTCCTCCATTGATTACCAGATTGATTTTTACAGAAATGAGGGTTTAACGCCTTATTCTGAGGCCAAACTTCCTATAATCAGTGGTGGGTTGTTTTTCATTTTCTGTGCTGGTTTCTTTCTTGTTTGTGGATCACATCTTGAAGAGAGTTGGTACATTGCAGATGTTCCTGAAGGGTGCGTCATCATAAGGGAACACATTCCGATAACAAATCTCTTCACATGTTTGTGGTTCAATGAAGTTGATAGGTTTACTTCGAGGGATCAGTTGAGCTTTGCTACTGTAAGGGACAAAATCATGGCTCAAGTCAATTGGAGCGTCAACATGTTTCTGGATTGTGAAAGACGGAATTTTGTGATACAGGTATGCGATCACATAATCATTGCACTATGAATTCACCCCTTTTTAGAAATTTTGTTTATTTTTTTACTTCATATGGGAATTGCAATGTTTGATTGGGTGTATAGTTCGAGAAAGTGTCGAACCATTAGTCAAATGTCCTGAATACCTTAAATAATGACAAAAGAGGGAAATCTTGCGTGCCAAAATCAATGTCAACTTTTTGGAACGATGATTTCTGACTCTAAATGTTGTCAAAAAAGGGAAATTTAATAAATTGGATGGGATATCCTGAAATGGTATATAGAGGAATTTACATTATAGAAGTTTCCATCAGTTTATCTTTACCACCTAATCTACCATTCTTTCCTTCATGGACCATGAAAGTGATTGTTAAAAGAGAGAATGTGGATTCGCTCTCTTTCTGTTTCTATAGATGGTAAGGATGATACGTTTCACGGTGTCCTGGGATGCATGAAAATCAAATGCATGCCACTTGGTTCTTTTTCTTGTTTTTTGTTGACTTGATAGGAGCTCTGATGTGTGGATTAGGATAGCAGACTATGGGTAGTAGGGACTTGTAGCATGGTTGAGAGGAGAGTTTGAAGAAGATAAGAGAGTAAGACAGGGGGAGGGATAGCGCAGTGGCAGCTAGGTTACCAGGTCTTACGTGAGATAGAGGGTTGTCTTAGACTCTTCGAGGGCGTTTGGTTCGCAAAAATGAAATTTGGCAGAATTGGAATCTATCGAAGAATTTGACTTTGAAGGAATTGGAATGGAATTTGACCACATGTTTGGTTGGATGGAATCCGAATGGAATTGCTAAAGAAATTGGAATTTTTAGGATATCCCATGGAATGGTGAAATTTTTAATCGAAGGGATTCAATGGAATTCAAGGATTCCTACATTTCCAATATGTGAATCAAACAAAGGATTCCTGCATGAAAATCAAATGCATGCCACTTGGTTCTTTTTCTTGTTATTTGTTGACCCGATAGGAACTCTCGGGGATGTGGATTAGGATAGCAGACTATGGGTAGGGACTTGTAGCACGGTCGAGAGGAGAGTTTGAAGAAGATAAGAGAGTAAGACAGGGGGAGGGATAGGGCAGTGGCAGCTAGGTTACCAAGCTCTTACGTAAGACAGAGGGTTGTCTTAGACTCTTAGAGGGCGTTTGGTTCGCAAAAGTGGAATTTGGCGGAATTGGAATCTATCGAAAAATTTGACTTTGAAGGAATTAGAATGGAATTTGACCACATGTTTGGTTGGATGGAATCCGAATGGAATTGTCAAGGGAAGTGGAATTTTTGGGATATCCCATGGAATGGTGAAATCTTTAATCTAAGGGATTCAATGGACTTCAAAAGATTCCTACATTTTCAATATGTGAACCAAAGAAAGGAATTGGAATTTGGTCAAAGGAATTGACCATTCCAATTCCCTTGAAATCCTTTGAATTCAATTCCAAGTGTTTGCTACTTTTCATGTCTACTAGTGTATCTACTTGTGTGACTTCTTATTGTACACCAGTCTTTGCTTTTCTTCTTGCAATAATAGTTGTCAGTATTGCTCTTTATGTTTCCTACTTTTGTATTAACTTATATTCCTTCACATTTATCCCTAGTGAATTTTCTGTTAATGTACTCATTGCTTGTTTGCACACTCACTTGTGTAGCTTGCTCTCTTGTTTCTTGTATTATTTTGTTTTGCAAGCTGGGGGTCTTCACGAACACCCCCTTGGGATTTAGTCTTTCCTTTCGAAAGTCTTCGGGGTTGTTTGTTTTCCTCTTAATAGTTCCATTAAGAGGCAACCTCCGAATCGTTAAGAGGTGAATCTTGTTTGGCAAAAAAAAAAAAATCTGCCTCTTAATGGTTCTAAAACCCTCTGAATAATTTTGCATCCTGAATCTCCCTTAACCATTAAGAGCCCTAATTTCATTGTACACAATTACCAAACAATTATATTTCATTTTGCATTATATCATGAGAGCCTCTTAATCATTCTGACCACTTAATCATTCTGCACCTAACCATTCAATAATTACCAAACAGCCCCTTCTTCTCTTTCTATATATAGGGTCAGGTTCAGGAGAAAACCACAAAAAAAATGAAAAACTGAGGAATGGTATACACATGTGCATACAAGCAATTTATAAGCAATTTCTCTGATGTGCATAACATGCACACGTGCATAAAAACCAAGAAACAATTTCAATTACCTGTATGCACCTATCCATACTATTCAGATGAACGGTTACCAAGATGTTTCTCAGTTTTTCATTTTTTTGGGTGTTTTCCCCTGAACCTCCCTCTCTTTATATATAAATTTCATTATGATATGAGCGAGTTCTTTTGGATTAGATTTTCGTCCTTTTAATTATTGTGATATGGTTTTAGCAATGATGGTTGTTAGTTTGGTTTCATAGATACAGCCGCTCTACCCTTTGGGTTAGTGGTCAAAACTGCGTACATCTCACCCCTCCTAGACCTTGCTTTCAAGGGGATATACTAGGTTTGTTTGGTTTGGTTGTTATTCTGATAGTTTTGAGGGTGGTATACACAGGCGTACCACCGAGATCTATTAGAGCACATGCCACCTCCTGCAAGAACAGTGAGTAACTTAAAACGCAGCCGAGTTCCTATCCCAGTTCCTATATCTGCACGAGTTAACTCATCTGCTAGGAATTCCGCAAAGAAAAACCCTGTTCGACGTGGGAAAGGAGAGAGGAGATCGCGGTCAAGGAGGCACCTGAAAAATCCCATTAACAGGGATAACACTTTCTTTTAATATTTGTTTTTGTTTTTGTTTTTTATAACAAAAGGAATAGAATTTGTAGTAGAAATGATTTTGGATGTGTTTCTGTAGCATATGCTGGATAGAGTATATCCCAATTTTTGTGTTGATACATTCAATTTTGATGTAAATACTTGGATACCAAATAATCTTGAGACCCTTTCTCTCTTATTGATTCGTGCCTATTCCTTCGATTGTTTTGCTGATTTTAATTGACGGATTATGCAAAAAAAGGTATGATGCCGACCTCCCATTGTATAGATTACATGGCTATCATTGGGAGGTCGGGTATGTGAGTGGTGTCTAGAGTCGAAATCCAGACAGGGGCATTTGATAATTTTTTTGTTTGGGTGTATCGGTATGCTAGAAAGGGTACAACACGATACAAAAACTTGTCTTGCTTTTGAGGTGACATAGACCGAGAAAGGACAAGTTGATAAAGTGCATTTTTTTCGTCCTACTAAAATAGATGGAATAAAATTAACAAGTTGAGATAAAATCGATAAATTATTAAACTGACTATCTTGAATTAAAATTTAAGTCCTTTCTAGAATTATTTTTTTTCACCATAAGCTTCTTAGCGATTTTTCTTTTATTTTTTTGATTAAACCCCTTATATCTATATTATATTATAAAATATTTAACAAAAACTCTTAAAAACTATTGTTTATTAATGCACATTACTTAAAATTCAAGATTACAATTACGGAGCTGTTTGTATAACTCTTAATAATGCACTAAGAGAGAGCCTTTGAATTGCTAATAGGTAAATCTTGTTTAACAAAAAAAAAAAATCTGCCTCTTAATGATTCTAAAACCCTCTTAATGATTTTGTATCATGGACCTCTTTTAACCATTCAACATCCTAATTCCATTGTAAACAATTATCAAACAATTATACTTTATTTTGCACTATATCATGAGAGTTTCTTAATCATTCTGACCATTTAATCATTTTGCAACTATCAAACGACTCCTAAATTGTGCGTAAGTACAACTTATTAAAGTTCCATGTTTGAATCTGTGTAACTAACAGCAGATAAACATAATCAAATAAGAATAAACATCTCATTCTAAATATACTAAACTTAAAATATAATTAGGATAATAATTGATTCAAAACATAATACTTAATTATTGTTTTTATAAAAACTTGTGTTATTAAACAAAAAATAAATTACTTCATTATTAAGTCTAAACAAAATTATAATAAAAATTGAATTAAAGAAATTATAAAAAAACGAGAACTTTTAAATAGTTAATTTGATATTAAAATCTATATATTTTTTCAAAACCACATAAAACCGTTTTATAACATCGACTGAAACAAAAAATAAAACAAAACATTAAATCTAAACATATTGGTAATGAACTAAACAGAACCACAACAAAGAACAACCATTCTCATGGAACTCATGGCTTATGGTTTCTACATCTTATAATTCGATGCTCATTTATTAAACCATCATCTCAGAGAAGGTCCCGACCCAATCACGCTTTTTTCGGTTGGTAAAAATTCTAAACCGGCAACTTTCGTGCAGGCGTAAGGGCAGTTAACATGCTTATGTAAAGAAGATGGGAAATGAGGCAATCAAACTGTGCCACCATTGTTTGCCTCTGCTTCTGCTGCCCTTAGGGATTCAGCCATCATCTTTTCCCTGTTCTGTATTTGTCTTTCTACAGCAACCATATATAGACCTATAACGGTAAATAAACTACTGAATATTAGCAATGACGATTGGAGAAACCACTAAACGGGCTTAATAACGTTTGGTATGCGAACGAGACATAGTGAGATAGGTGGGTGAAGGAATTGTGGAAGGATTTAGTAGGGTTTCACTGAGATGGGCAGTTTAGTAATTTATCAATTAATTCCAGTCTCCCGGATTTTTGTTCACCCTACAAGGAAAAAAATGCATTTTTTCCCACTTAGGTTCTCTCTCGTCACAATTTAATCTCACGCCAAACGTGGAACAAGTTTTTGTACTAACATGTCTCGCATACCAAACGCGCCCTTAAAAAGGGAGGCTTTTTTGGGGGAAGGGGGTATTTGTAGTAACAGCATACCAATAGCACTTCCAATTGCTGTAACCCAGAGAACCCTCATGGACCATTTATCACTAATTCTTCCTCTATTTCCCATTTGTAGCTGTCATACACATAAAGAAACACTTATGTTATATAAAGAGTCAAGAATGCAGTTCAAAGGCCAGATGTTTACAAGTAAGATTAAGTTATGGTTCTTTTCTGTTCCATTGTGTGCTGACATCAGGGTCTGTTTGTTAGCAGCTTAACGAGCTTAAGGGAATTTACAGCTTATTTGGTCAACTATACATGACTGTTTGGTAGTGTCTTAATGACATAGAAGTGGCTTATTCAGTAAGCTTCTAGGGGTAGCTTTATGCAGAAAACCAAGTTTTTTCCAAACCTGTCCCTCCCAACTAAAGAACACGCTCCTTCCATCTAAGAAAAAACTCTCCCAAACAGAAACCTTCCCAATCTATACGGACAGATTTATCCATATAGGACTTAATGGAACACCAACCAAACAGCCTCTGAGACCTTTACTAAATGCTTGTTTTCTATTGGTAGAATCACATTATTCCTTCCATATATTATAAAGCTTGGAGCACCATCTTATTTGACGCAACTAATTACACATCTAAAGGTCCACAAAACCGGGATATTTTTGGAAGTTATGGAAATGATTGCTAGGTAGAGGTAGAGAGGGGGGGGGGGGGAGGGACTTGATGAGGATTATTTGAATTTCAGTGAGCAAATGATCAGTGCAAAAAATACCCTCACTCATCAATCTGAAAGAACTTGAAAAGAAATTTGTGCAGGTACTTCTTGTGTGTCTTTAAAAATGAATATCAAATGTGCATGAGTAATGGAATAGAAGTGTAAAGATTCTAGGGTATTGATTCAATAACGACCAATGGTCTGCTCACATGTCCATCCACATTCTACACAAAGTGGGAATTGTTCACGATCATATTAGGATAGATGGTGCATCTTGAATTCTACATGTGTTTTTATCAAAGTAACGGAACATATGGGAATCCTAGTAAACAGGCTGGCTCAGTTTCAAAAGACGCCAAACCGAGCTGACCAATTTGGCCGATATACAGCAACACTAATGACAATGCATTAGTAAGCCCACGTGAGTGGGTTTGGTGATGGTGGAGCCTAACTTGGACCAGAATGGTTATGACACATAAAACAGTTTAGGATGATAGTTTTTCTGTTTTATCATATCTTTCTGTTATCTAGTTTTCTCTCGTAAAAGACCATCTTCATTTGGTGCATCTTTGCTATTAGTGAACACATGAGTGCGTTTGGTGATGGTGGTATTGGGGCGTGTGTGTGTTCAGGAAGGGGGGGG
>NC_037529.1:67448694-67468105 GCF_001531365.2 Cynara cardunculus var. scolymus
TTTTTTTTTTTTTTTTTTGGTGGGTAGTTATTATAGTGTGAATGATCCATTTGTGCCTCACTGCCTCTTGCTAAAGCAAAGAGACATATCCACCTTGTATCAAGGTTTAAGTTCTACCATAAAGAATTTGAAATAGAGGCTCGGCATCTTCAGTGGACTCGAGACAAGTGGACCAGACATTGGAGTTTGATTTTTTCCTCTTATATCTACATTCCACAATACCACTTATTTACGTTTTGAGAAATATTTGTGTGCAAATAATTTTGTATATAAAACAGAAGTGCCATATACAACCCCCCTCGAAACAGTTTAAAACACATTTGACATGAGAAGAGAACATACCGATTCTTAGTTCTAATGCATCACCAATCTTGCAATAGCAAAATTCAAAATAAATTGACAATAGGTAATCTGACAATCAAATGGGAACTACAAACCCCAATTTTGAAAATTATAAATGGTTGAAACAACAACAAAGAATTTCAAGTAAAAAAAACCCTAATAGGCGTCGAGCACAAAGCTAGAGACAGTCGATGGACGACAGAACAAGCTTGTTATGATTTAGTGTAGGATTTAAAATGGTCTTTGATAAATGTTCTGAAAGAACAACTATGACCAAAAAGTTACTATTTTACCCTTTCTAATTCTATATAAGTTCTAAACTCAAGTATAAATTTTAAAATCCTACATAACCAATTTTGTCTAATTAAATATAAATTTTAAACTCAGATAATTAAAACCCTAAACCTAAACCTAACCTCTTATCTCTTTTCCTCTGCGATTAGAAGGTGAGAAGTCGAAGCAGCAGGTTGAAGGCAAAGGTGAAGAAACATGGTGAGGGCGAACACAAAGCTAGGGAGGAGCAAAATGATAAATGTGGAATATCGAGCCACTGAATGGGACACCTTCACCTTAGGTCCTGGCCGAATCAGAATCAGAGATTTGTTCAGCAATTCAAAACAAAACCCAGATCTGACCAAATCAGATGTGGGTCTGAATCCTATGATTCAATGTCAAACAAACAACCCCCAAAGTCTTGAAAGAAAAATTACATTTTGATAAGTGTTCTAAATGAACAATTAGAATGACAAAAAAAAAAATCCGATTAACCCCTTGTATAATTTAGTGCCTAAATGAAATTGGATGGTTTGATGGCATTGTGAAGCGATAGAAATTACAAGACATCATATCATCACATATGATCTATACAAAATATCTTGGAGGCATATTATCGAACACTTGCTTTGCATATTAAAAGTATCACATATGATCTTTCAAAATTGAAAATAACTTCCAAACCAATCAACTATACACACAGATGATACTTTTTCAATTTAATATATAGCAGAATGGAACAAAGAAATCCAGCCCCCAGTTCAAAGAACTACAAATCGACCAATTAGAAACACAAACTGAAATCAATGGTTTTCCTTGATAAAGATAAATAAAAGCAACTAACAGAAATGGCTTGACATCTAGGGTTCATATACATTCATGTTGTTCCGAATTGGTGCTTATCAAGTTTCTAATATAGATAGTAATCACGAAGGAGCTTGTGCATATGCCAAAGACTCGAACGAGCCAACAGAAATTGAGATAGAAGAAGATGATCAATAGAAAATTAGACACAGAGATGAGTTCCAATACATTTACCTGGTTTGATTTCCAGATAGACGATGACGAAGATGGAAATTTCGTATGTCGCCTTTCAAGATGCTCAAGGAAACACAAATAGACCCACAACCAGTTTGGAGTATCGCTCACTTTCTTATAAAACAACCACCATTTGATTTTAAAAGTCTCGATCAAATATAAACCTTAGATTTTGTGACCCTTTCTTTTTTACATTTTACAGGGTAAGTGCTTGCCGGGTAATTTTTTTTACCGGATGAACATGGCAAGAGTTTAGAATCTTACCCGGTTATAACGGTAAAAAGATGAAGAGTCTTACCCGGTAAGTGAAAGTGACGACTCTTACTCGGGTAAGTGCTTACTGGATAATTGTTGCATACTATATCGTTTTGATGCAATATAATCTTACCCAGAAAAATAAATTATAGTGTTGACTCCTACAAGTATGTACTTACTGGGTAAGCATTTGAGTATACGGCCCCTTAGTTATTCTTTTATTAAATTCTGTATGGATAAAGTTTTCTGTGTGAATTAATATATTTGTATAAATTGGAAATGTTTCTGTTTGGAAGAATTTTTTTAATTGATAGAAACATGTTTTTTAATTGGAAAGAACAAGTTTAGAAAAACTTGGCTTTCTGTATAACCGACTCCATTAAATCAATACCAAACAATCATATATAACTGACCATATAAGCTATAATTCCCATTAAGCTCATCAAACTACTAACAACACCAATACATACCCTTGTTTAAAGCTCCCAAACATATGACCTTTTTGTTCCCAAAAGCCTCTAGCATGTGACTCGGTTGGCAAAGGGATCGGGTGACTTTACTCAAATACAAGACATGTCCAAGGTTTGATCTCCCAACATGCCTAGCCTCGGCCGTTGGGTGAGCTAAAAAATGTCCCCTCACATTGATGTCCTTGGAGACAGGTCCCGTGTGGGACCAGTTGGAGTTGTCAGTAATCAACTTTTTACCCAAAATATTCAAGAAAACTTTAAATTTTTAATCATTGATTCAGTCAAAACTTGCAACTGTGGCAGGCCACATATTTTATACATCACAATGCTGTTTGGCATGGTTTGTTCTGCTGCACATAAGTTACTGCTAGAGAAAAGATGCTACTTACTAACAACAAAACAAAATGGCACTACATTCCATCCATCATTGTCCAATTCTTTGCACCTCATTCTGTTCATCAAAGGTTTCTATCAAAAGTGGAGGAGCATAATGTGCAGTTCCTTGGTGTTCCTCTGCATCCTGGCAATACGAAAGGATGATCGTATCGATCGACATTTCCACCACCGCAAAGAAGAGGGTAGCGACTATGTATCCCAGACCCCAACACACCTGCACGGTCCCATCAGATACATTCAGTACAAATCTTTTAGGTCATCAAACAGACCCAGTATATCCCACTCAAAGATAGGGTCAAGAGCCTCACGAATGGGTTGTGTTCGAGTTTCACATCGGTTAAACTTAGACATTTTCTCTTCAATATATGTTGGAACCCACCCCCCTCTCTCTTCAAGGGCTCTTTTGGAGAGTATTCTAACGGGATTTGTCATATTCTCACATGGTATCAGAGCCAAAGTCTAACATATGGGACATCTTTGTCTATCTATCCTCACCTTGGAGGGGGCGTGTTAGAGTCCTACATCGACTAGACTTGGACAATTTCTCAAATATGTTGGAACCCCCCCCCCCCAAAAAAAAAAAAAAAAAAAGAAATATCTCTTTAAGAGCTCATTTAGAGAGTAATCCAATGGGATATATATATAGGGTTGGCTTCCGGTGAGAATGGAAGTTATGGTGGGAAAGGTAAGAAGGGATCTCCACCCTTTGATCAATCATAATTGAATGTCAACACTAATGAGATGCACCGGATCAATTCCCGTATCACGCGCAATTCATGGGGTGGGGATGAGATTAAAAGTGATCAAGGGTCCAGATTTCTTCTTACACTTCTCACCTTAACTCCTATTCTCACACAATCCTTCATCCCAAAACAACCCATGAATTGCGCTTTAGAAGGAATTGATCTAGTGTATCTTATTAATGTTGATTTAGTTGTTCTCTTCAATTAGGATCTATCCGAGGGTGGAGATCTCTTCCAACCCTTCTAACTATAACTTTCATTTTCACCCGAACACACACACACACAGATATATATATATATATATATATATATATATTCTCACGGTTTGAATAGAAAATAGAAGAGTTGTGACTATACCAGTACAGGAAATAGTGGGGATGTGATCTTGTTGTGGGATGATTTGTATTTGTGAGTGTCCAACATGAGGAAACTGAAAAGTGCACTTGCAAGGCTGACACAAAGCTTGCCAAGAAAGAGAATAACGTCTCCGATGACATTCACTCGGCCTATACGAAGGATGTTACTGATGATCAAGTCCGTTGCCATCTCAGAAGCTCGGAAAAAGCCTTTGCCCGTTATAGCAATCTGCAAGTCACAAACACATGTAAACCAAGAACGAGTGCCAAAACCAAACCAAACCGAACGAACCCAGTATATCCCACCCGGAGGTGGGGTCATTGTTTCCGTAAAGATCCCCAGCTTGTGAAAAGTGTGACAAAGAGATAAAGTCGGAGTGTTTCCTTACCATAATGTATGCATTGCGGTTTACGGATTTTATGGTCAACTCAATACACTTCAAGCAAAACTGAGAAGTATAAAACAGCATCCTCTTAATCCAACTTTCAGGCAGAATATCAGCAACTTTCAATCTGCGACGTATGGCCTCAAGTATGAACCGAGTCGACTCAACAAAAGACACGATCAACGAACCGATTGCCACAGAGCCAAGGCTGTAGCGCATGAGTAGCTTCATCGAGGAGAAAACTGGAAGAAATGGAATCGCTGTCTGAATCACATCAAGATAGATAATTAGCCGAGAATGATGCAAAAACTAAGTATGTTTTCTATTCATATGTGAATAGGTTAAGTGGCTAACCGAAGTTTCCCCACGAGCCCAATAGTAGGAAGCTACAGAACCAGCAATCACGGTTGAAGAGCATGCAATGATAAACTGAGTAGCCCAATAGCATCCAAACAGGTGGAATAGGATCGAAGCTGCAATATGAGAGGTGTAATGAATGCTATAGCCACAACAATCATCACAACTGACCCTTTTCGCTTTGAGATCATATGCGCAGCAGTTTGTGTTGCAATCGTTTTGGACGATCTGACCAGAACTGAAAAGATGGAGGGCGGCCGACAACCAGAACATGTAAAAGATTGCAAGGATTACATATGGAATCACCGGAAATATTATGAGAGCTTGAACTTCACCGATGACCTTTGCAGCAACCTGCATATATGAGAAACGAGATGAAGGAATACTTGTATATTTCATATGGATTTAAGAATATTTTGAGAATATGACTCTAGATTTTTGCAAGAAGTAACGGCATCAAGTTTGTTGGAGTCCCACATCGATTTAGGACATGTTTGTTAGCAGCTTAATGAGTTTAATAGAAATCATGACTTATTCGGTCAGTTTGGTAGTGGCTTAATGATATAGAAAGTGACCTATTCAGTAAGCTTTAAGGGGGGAGTTTTATACAAAAAGGCAAGATTTTCCAAACCTACCCCTCCCCATTAAAAAAATACACTCATTTCATCTATGAAAAAACCCTCCCAACCTATACAGACAGATTAATCCACACTAAACAACTTTATCCATACAAGACTTAATGGAAAACCAACCAAACAGCCCCTTAGACTTGGATCATTTCTTCTCAATATATATTGGAACCTCTCTTCTCTCCTCAAGGAATCTTTTCAAGAGTAATCTAATGGATTCCACATACTCTCACGTGGTATCAGAGTCAAGGTCTACCACTCTAGGGACTCTAACACTGTGGGGCAGTCTATACTCGTCTAGCCTCCTCACATTTTCTCACATGGTACCAGAGTCAGTCAACCACTCTAGGGCTCCTAACATAGTTGGGCAATTTGTACCCCTCTCAGCACTTTGTGACAATCTATGCCATTTAGCCTCCTTTTGAGTGAGCGTGTTGGAGTCCTACATCAGCTAGACTAGGACCATTTCTTCTGAATATATGTTGGAACCTTCTCTCTGCAAGGACTCTTGTGGAGAGTAATCTAATGGGTTCCACATATTCTCACATGGTATCAGAGCCAACGTCTACCCCTTATAGACTCGACATTGTGACTCTGTGAGGCAATCTGTACCTATCTAGCCCCCTCCCGACACCTGGTGTGCTTTTGATACACTGGACAAGACATGACATAACATGGATCAATGTTCCACGTTTGGCAGGACTTTTATGTGGAATCCTGTGGAACAGACCTATATTTTTACCAATATAACCTCAAAATACTACATAATTCTCTTCTAAAACATCATATATGCCTCTCTCTCTTTACATTTATTCATTCTTTAAATTTTATTATTTGTATTTTATGATCTTTAAACTTTAGTCGACAAAATATTATTGTTATATAGTTTTTGTTTTTTGGTTAATTCATGTAATTTATTAAATATTAATAATAATAAAATAATATAGAAAATGTATAAAATAAAAATTGGAAACTACGTAAAAAAAATGGTGTCATTTTAATCGTCTCATGAAAACTTTCTAATGACATACTTTGTTAGAAAAATATTTATTTTATTATAATTTGGCAAATTACATAAATTTATCAAAATATATAAAAGATATAAACAACTTATTAGGGTTAAATTGGTCATTTTATCTGTCTTATCCAGTTTTGTCTTACCAAACCTTTAACAACTATTTTGTCCTGCCCAATCTGGGTACCAAACACACCCTCAGGGACAATCAATGCCCATATGGCCTCTTTTTGAGGGAGTGTGAGACCCATCAGCTAGACTTGGACCATTTCTTCTCAATATATGGTTGGAAACTTCCTTCTCTCCTCAAGGGCTCTTATAGAGAGTAATCTAACGGGTTCTACACATTCTCACAAAGTTGATAATATATTTTGCGGGATTACAAGACATTATTACTTGCCTTGAGAACCGAGGTTGCCATAAGAATCCGACGAACAATAGCTATAGATGATAGAACCGCAACAATCATCACACATGTCATGAGAAAAGCAGCAGCACGTATATGATGTTGCTCCTGAAGAAAGCAAAGTAGTGAATGCAGGTCTTTTTATGAGTACATGAATGAACAGATCAATTAATCTAAAAAACGTACCCTTGCAGAAACATGATAGTATGGATCATGTTCACCGATGATGGGTGAGATAGCATCATTCCCAATCCATCCAGCTACACAATGCAAAATACGGGATAGCGGAATCAACATTTGAAGATTCAGACTAATGATTGGAAATTTACGAGATTAATAAGTTGGCCCATATATATAACATATATAGGGTCAGGTTCAAGGGAAAACAACAAAAAAATGAAAAACTAAGGAACAAATTGGTATCCGTTTATCCGGACGGTATGCACATGTGCATACAAGTAATTTCTTAGCAATTTGTCTGGTGCATAAAAACCAAAAAGTAGCTTTAATTACTTGTATGCACATGCATACTGTTCAGATGAATGGTTACTAGGGTGTTCCTCAGTTCTTTATTTTTTGGGGGTTTTCCCTGAACACCTCTCTCTCTCTCTCTCTCTCTCTATATATATATATATATATATATATATAATCTCACCTTTCATGTAGTAGAACATTGTGACAGATATTATAAGGCCATTAAATAGAAAGACGGTGACCCATGGCATTCCAGTTACAAAATGACGGATCATCAAAAGCCATAAAAGCGATAGAAATAGAGGCAGGAATCCTCCACAAACAATCAACACAGGCCATGACTTTCCAACATCCGCCACATATCTCTGCGATCATTACACCAAAGATTAATCCCAATCTTGAAAATATGCAACGGTAACAATGTGCTTAAATTGGTTTAGCATAAGTGTTTCAATCCAAACGAACCCAGTATATCCCATCTGGAGGTGGGGAGAAGGGGGCATAATATATGCCGACTTGACCTCTGCCCCAAAGAGTAGAACAATTGTTTCCATGAAGATCAGCTATGTGGTTCTGATCAAACAAAACCAAAGGAGTTCGCTATATCCCACCCAGAGGTTGGGGGATATGATGTACGTTGACATGACCTCTACCTCAAAGAGTAGAATTAGTTTTTTTCCATGAAGATAAGTTGCGTGATTCTAATCAAACAGAACCAAATGAAACCAATATATCCCACCCGGAGGCGAGGTCTAGGGGTAAGATGTAAGCAAACGAGACCTCTACCCCCAAGGAGTAGAACATTTGTTTCCATCAAGATACGCTAAGCGGTTGGTTTTCCATTAAGTCCTGTATGGATAAAGTTCTTTGTGTGTATTAATCTGTCTGTATAGATTGTGAAAGTTTTTTTCATTTTTGTTTGGAAGGGGTTCTTCGTAGTGTCTTCTTTAATTGGGAGGAACAGGTTTGGAAAAAAAACTTGGCTTTCTACATACCATTAAGCCTATTAAGTTGCTAACAAGTAGGCCCTAAGTGATTCTAAAGAACGGAAAAAAGGGTTTCATACCTTCAACACTGAGGACCGTGAGTTAATGGACTTGTGAATGGATTTATCTATAACCATATCATCAGCAATCGTAACCCCATTCATTTGCTTCCAATGTGTTAAAGACACATTTGACGGGCGTGCAATAAACTGACAGCTCCAATAAACTACATGACCAAAATTACAACGATCAGTGAGTCAATAATGAAATAACATATTGTCGTACACAAACTTGACTTATGAGGTCATGACATACCGTTTACGCTTGGAAAAATAACAGGGTAACAAGGACCTTGCAATTGAAGAGAAGTATTCCTTAGTTCAGGAGTAAGATCAGCAAAATAATCATAGTTCATGTCGATCCAATCATCTAAAGAAAGACGAAGATCTCCCTCTGGATAATCACAAACCCAATTCAGAGAATCTTCCGATGGTATGGGACAATCCAACAAGCATATGGTCCTAGCATTAGATAGTTTTACTTGGCTGTTCTTCAATCCACTTTGGTAAACTTGGTTAGGATTAACCCAATATTTGAGTTCCAATTGTCGGAGATCAAAATCTGCGTGTTTGCCTCCACATACGTTTCCTTTATAGTCCAACCCGAAGTTTAGCCTGCCCAACCACAACTCATCATACACCATATAGTAAAGAAAACCAAAAGGAAACCATAGGCTCGATAGGTTATATGACATGAAAGTAGTGAAATGATTAGCATTCGAAATTAAAAGAATTTTAATGCTTTCGTGAGTGAAAATAGCATCGCTGTCAGAGAGCTCCTATGATCAAACTTTCCCAAATCTCCAAAACCTTTAAAATAGCATAGCTGTCAGAGATGCTCTTATGCCATAAATAGGTTACCATATCCGTTGGATCAAACTTTCCCAAATCTCCAAAATCTTTAAAATAGTATAGCTGTCGGAGATGCTCTTATGCCATAAATAGGTTAACATATCCATTGGATCAAACTTTACCAAATCTTTAAAATAGCATAGAAGTTGGAGATGTTTTTATGCCATAAATAGGTAAAGGTCAATCAGAGCACATAGTCATAAAACACCATATACACACACTCATTTAACTCTAGAAACCCACATAAACAGATAATAAAGGATGAAAGAGACACTAATTGCAAGAAATCTAGAAACCCTTTAGGAATTAAACTTTTTCTTAAAGGGAAATTGACAACATTCAATCAGAAATCAAAAAAGCATCAAACTTTCTAGTTTCTTATCTTGTTTACCTTAATGGGTTTCCTTGGTTGAATCCGAAGCTGGAGTTAACAATCATGGCGATCCAGAAAGCTATGAAGAAAACAAGAAACACAACATCTCTGCATTTTCTGTTGTATTTTATGATCCCATTTCCACCGCCATGTTCGCCATTTCCATCACTTGATGGGTATTTCCCAATCACTGAACCTAAGGGTCCTCTCATTTCTATAAGCTCGCTTCAGATTCTAGAGAGAGAAAGAGGGTTTGGTGATGAATGAGTGAGTGAGTGAGAGAGAGAGAGAGAGAGAGAGAGAGAGAGGGAACCAGTAGAATGAGAAAAGAGAGTAAAAGCAAGAAAAAGGAGTGTGGAGGGGTTCACAAAGGAGATATGGGAATATGATTTCTTTAATAATTTCATTTCTTACTTTTTGGTTTTATTTTTAAATTAAAAGAATAATTCATTTCAGCCTTATTTTCCCCCAAAAATTACAAACTTTAAGAGGGTTTTTTAAAGTAGTGTCCTTGGGAATAAAATTCCTTTATGGTCACGGAGGTTTAAATACGTGATTTCAGACCACCCACAAAGTATGTATCGTCTTAAAATCAGTCGACTCGTATAACGAGTTGAATATCCAAATTAATAAAAAAAAAATGTCATATAAAATGTCACGATAATAAGACTTGAAACTTGACCTCACGTGAATTAAGACATTGCTTCTTTTCCAATAAGTTTCTTGATTGAATATAGTAACCATTAATTACAAATCAAATAATAATCTTCTTGTGGCCATGTAGGTTCAAATGCGATGACTCCGGATTATTTGTAAAGCAGATGGCCGTCCTAAAATTAGTCGGCTCACATAGCAGGTTGGATATCCATGTTAATCAAATAATAATAATAATAATAATTAAATCCATCACAAATGTGGAAAAAGCTGGATTTGGATAAATAAATATTAATTTAATTTACTTTATGGTGAATTTTTGATATTTAAATAAAAGAATATTAAATATTTTAAGCAAAAAGTATATATATTAAATGAATACATTAATTGTATTCATATTTAATTATTTAAGGGAAGACAGCTTTTGGATTTAAGACAAAGATTTCCAAGAATTGATTACAATCAACAGGAATCTATTAAGCCAAGCTTTTCCAGCTTCAGCCGAGTCAAAGTCGGCTGGCTCCTCTCTTGCCCATAATTTTGCTGTTTTTTAATGCTTCTTTGGATCTTTGCATACCAATCCCTCTTGTTTCACTAGTTTCATAATTGTGCCACACAAAATTCTTTTTTGTTTATAGGCTGTTTGATAGTTACTGAATGGTTTGGTACAGAATGATTAAGAGACTCTCATAATATAAAACAAAATGAAATATAATTGTTTGATAATTGTTCAAAATGGAATTAAGACGTTTAATTGTTATGGGAGGCGCATGATACAAAATCATTCAAAGGGTTTTAGAACTATTAAGATGCCGACTTTTTTTTTGCCACACAATATTCATCTCTTAACGATTCAGATACTGCCTCTTAATAGAACTATTAAGAGGTAAACAAACAACTCATTTCAAGCCACAAAAAATTCAGGGATCATTTATCGAGCACTTACCATGTATTACTTAGGGGTTGTTTGTTTACCTCTTAATAGTTTCTTTAAGAGGCAATCTCTGAATCGCTAAGAGATGAATCTTGTTTCACAAAAAAAAAAATCTGTCTCTTAATGATTTTAAAACCCTCTAAATGATTTTGTATCTTTGACCTCTTTTAACCATTCAGCACCCTAATTTCATTCTGAATAATTACCAAACAATTATATTTCATTTGCACTATATTATAAGAGTCTCTTAATCATTCTGTATCAAATCATCAGCAACTGCCAAACAATTCTATTTCATTTGCACTATATTATAAGAGTTTTTAATCATTCTGTATCAAATCATCAACAACTGCCAAACAATTCTTTACTTTATCAAATGAACATGGCATGACAAGAACTGAGAATTTTACACAATAAAAAACATATGAATTAATTTTTGATTTCATAAGAAAGACACACCAATTTTTTTTTGATTAACCTGGATATCCAACCCGCTATGCGAGACGGCTAATCCCAGGGCGACACCTGCTTTGCAGATAGTCCGGAGTCACTGCATTTAAACCTATATGGCCACAAGAGGATTTTTATTTCTCATTGGATTTGAACCTCGGACTTCCAGGTACGTTTGACCTTTGGAGCCAAGCTCAAATCAATCAGACACCACTCTTATGGTTAATAACACCAAAAATTTAAAATGAATAAAATATAACTTAAATGGTTAAACATCTTTTTAAACAAAACTATTTTTGGAAAACTTTGAATGTTTTGCTTTTTAACTTTTAAAATTAAATAAAAATTAAGCTTTTTTTTTTTTAAATATCACATGTTTTTGTTTTCATATTCATAATACTGATAATTATTTTATTTTCCATATTTTTATTAAAAAAATTACCTAATATAAATCATTATGGTTAATACCTTATTTGTCACATTCTTATTTTATTAATTTTTTATGTTGCTTAATTTAATTAAAATAAAAAGTGGTGCAATTAATATGATTAATATGCATTTCAAAATTACGAGAATATACAACACTTTTTTTTATTAACTTTGATATCTAACTCGTTATATGAGTCGACTAATCTCAAGACGACTATCTGCTTCGCGGGTAGTCCGGAGTCACTGCATTTAAACCTTCGTGGCCACAATAGGATTTTTATTCTTCGTTGGATTCGAACTTGTGACCTCTATACATCTTTGGAGCCTAAGCTCAAACCAATTGGGCACGTCCCTTGTGGTTTACATAATTTATGACCCAGTAAGTATAAATTATTTGGTTCAATTTATTTTGATAGAATGATTTTGAGAGATTTGGGCTTTGGAATTGGAACAATTTGATATGTTTTGTGCGTTTGATTTGTAAAATTTGGAATGAAATTGGATTCCATTCGTTATAAATAATTTACAAAGAAATTAAAAATAGTTATAAAAATAATTAAATTACATTTTTATTAATTAATTATTACAAAACAAATAGGTTTTAACATTTTATAAAACATTATTACATACAATCTTATGAAATCCCATGAAATTCATATCACGGTGAATAAAAACTAAACAGAGTTCATTACATTTTGATTCATTTTACTATTTTATAGACCACCAGACGTTTATGATGTGTTCTCAAAACCTTTATTATAAAAGAAATGGAAGAGAGGGAAAAGGGATTAAAGTAAAAGAAGGCTCGTGTTTTGAAACTCTTTTAGAAAAGACATGAAGAGAAATCGAACAAAAATACTGATAAGTTTCCTCTTAAAAGTTTCTTCGTTAGTTTGGGAGGAAAAGGGAAAAAAAATTAAAACCTCTTAAGAAGATTATTAAAACCACGAAACTACACAATCTTTCCATTTTAAGACCAAGGATCATGTGAGAACAAAAGTTAAGGTGAAAAGTGTGAAAAGGAATCTGAACCATTGATCGCTTTTAATCTCACTTTTATCCCATAAATTGTGCTTGATATGAGAATTGATTATATGTATCTCGGTACATCTCATAAGCGTTGATCTTCTATTGAAATTGATCAAAAGGTAGAGATCTCTTCTCACTATAACTTCAATTCTCACCGAAAACCCAACCCTCCATTTTAACAAATATATTTTTGAAGGTTATATTTTTTTTTTTTAAATGACATCTTTCTCTTTATTTTTCTCTTTAACGTTGTTTTTGGCGTCCCGATAAGACAACTATTCAACGTTTGGTAAGATAAAACTTGACATAACAGCACAAGTAGAATGACCAATTTGAAAGTTTTCGTCAAAACAATTAAAATGACACCAAATAAAAAATTTATTTAGTTTTCAATTTTTATTTCCATATCTTTTCTATATTATTTTTTATTATTAATATATAATGAATTACACATATTAATAAAAATATAGAAACCGTATAAAAATAATATTTTGAGAACAGTAAAATGAAAGTTTAAGAAACATAAAATATAATAAATAAAATTTAAATAATAAATAAAATGTAAAAAAAAAGACTTATTTGATGTTTTAGAAGAGAATTAAGTTTTACTTTGAGGTTATATTGGTAAAATACAAGTCTGTTCCACCTTGTTCCATGGGATAGAGGTGGAACAGACCTGTTACACTTTGTTCATGTCCGTTCCATATAAAAGTCATGCCAAACATGGGACAGAGATCTCTGTCATGTTCTGTCATGTCCAGTGTACCAAACGCACCATAAAGGTTTATTTTAAAAAAATTCAGCTTTTTGTGACCAATTGCATCACAATTTTTAAGAAGGCATATAACGTTTTGCAAAAGTGCATATAACGTTTTGCAAAAGAGCATATAACGTTATGACTTCACCATAACGTTACAGACAGCCTTACAACTTTACACACATCATCAAGACAACTTTATCCAATGCACGTATGTTTCCACTCCCCCTTTCTTTCCAAATGATATGAGAGCAAACTTTTGGATGGTCAATTGGTCATTATGGACATTAAAAAAGCAAGCAAAGAATCATTCATGATTATAACCTCATTAGATTACTTTCTAAAAAAGCCTTTAAAAATAAATAAAAGTTCCAACATATATCAAGGATAAGTAATCCATATTCAGCCGACTCCCGGCCAACACACCCACTTCAACGGACACATATTGTCCAAGAGTGTCAAGACCCTAAAGTAGCATACTTTGACTTTGATACTATGTGAGAATATGTGAAATCCAGCTTGATTAATCTTCAAAAAGGCCTTTGAGAAGGTATAGAGGTCCCAAAATAGACCAACTTCTACACTTTGTTCTACTAATTACTAGGGCCAAACACCGTGCAACACCTCAACGAGGAAGCCTCGATCAGTTGTGAGAAGGCAGAAGTTGGCAACACCATCAGGTCAAAAATCATGACAAGCGTTCAGGTTATCAGCTAGTTTTTACCAGACATGTGTATATTTTTATATATAATTACTAAGAATAATTAAAATTTTAGACCACTACGGTTAAACAATCCTCTACGGATAATTCGTCCAAGCCAAGAATGGAATTGTAATGTTGGGATCTTGGGTGGAAATAGGTGATGTTTTAGTTCGTAAATTAACCAACTAGCTTCTCCGCTAGTTTTTACCAAGTGACTAGTTTACAGTTAACAATGTCAACAACTAGTTTTTCAGTCACGAGCTAGCTTTTTAGTTAATAGCTAGTTATCAGCTAGTTTGCTGAACATAGTCATAGTCTACATGGCCAGTCTCATTCTAGAAACCGTAAAAATCAAATCAACAAAAAAAGGTTAAAACATCTAAGCCATAGATATGGAAGAGTGGGAACCAGAAGCACTGCAGCAAATATATCAGAATCCAACTATACAGGTGGATATCAAATTTATTGTGCCATCTGCAGTATCTGTACTTGTGATATGATCATAGGCTAAACAACGATGAAACAAATAAGATCGAAAAACTAAATTGGCGCAAATCTAGTAGTATATACAGTGTACCTCTAACAGAACTTCTCGATGCAGGTACACAGAGTTGATTTGGGAACTGCACCAATAACTGCATCTTTCTTCTCTCCACCTTTGAACACCATGACAGTAGGGATGCTTCTTATTCCATATTTGGTAGCAATTGACGGGCTCTCATCGGTGTTCACCTTATAACAAGTGAGCTTGCCCTTGTATTCTTTTGCAAGTTCATCGATGACAGGGTGGATCATGCGGCAGGGCCCACACCATGGAGCCCAAAACTCGACCAATACGGGAAGACTAGAGTCAAGGACAAGTGATTGCCATGTGTCATCGGTTACAGGAAGTACTGCAATGTGAAGGGAATAAAACAATTTACTTGAATTACTTATCAACATATGTAATACAACTTGGTGTCCACATCAACAATGAAAGTTGTGAGAATATAAAGAACCCCATCAGATTGGGGTTCAAACATACATTGAGAAAGTGTCTAAGTCTAGCCGATGCATGACTCTAACACGCCCAAGGGACGCTAGACGTGCAAAGTTGTCTTGAGTGTCGAGTCCTGGGTAAAGATGTCCCAGATGGTAGATCCTAGACCCTGGCTCTGATACCATGTGAGAATATATAGAATCCCATCAAATTACTCTAAAAAACGCCCTTGGGGAGAGAAGGGATTTCCAACATATATTGGATGAAAAGTGTCCAAGTCTAGCCCGCATGAGACTCTTAATAAAGCTCATTTTGCAATGCCGTCTACAAACGAAAGATTGTAAAAGCCTATCTCTTAAATTAGCTTCAACGGATCATAACCAACTTATGAAACTGTAAATGTTGAAGAAAAGCCTTCTTCTATGTTTCTACGAGTTTCAAATCTTCAGAACTATGGACCAGGCTTTTCAGTTTGCATATGAATGAACCTTGTATGAAAGAAAATTCATCATTCCAAGATAACACAGAAGATCAAATCAAAATTACCCCAGGCCCAAAGAAAATTATCAGATAAAAGTCATTTTACAATGCCCGGTGGGTTGTAGGACTAGTTTAGCTCTTCATAGAAGCACTTCAATGGATCCAACTTCTCAATTATATGTCTGGATATGTAGGAACTGAGAAGCCTACATATGAAAACAACAGATATTCCATCCAATGTAGACAAGAAGATCTTTCAATTAGGATGTCAAGAGAGTTATAACGGATTCAAATTTCTATGAATTAATTTTTTTGAGGACAAATTACTAATTGCATTGAAGTTTTAGTACCACAAATGAATAATGTTTAAGTTTACTTAGCAATGAATCTATGTCAGTTTTGCATTTGAAAAATGCTCTTTAACAAAATGCAAAACACAAAAAGAAACAAGTTAAGTAGGGTTTCAAATCGAGATACACCTGTTCTCCCCATACAACATAACTACAAAAAGGTATGAAGTATTCAACTACGAGAACATCAACGAAATGCTGCTAGAGCACTGAAAGAAGGATCTGCAGGAGTAGCCAACTAAAAAATCTATTACTGCTACAAAATGTCATCTCCAAAACATAAACAAATTATTAGCCATCCTTAAAAAGCGAATAACAGTAAATGAATACAAGGATAAGCAATACCTACAGCAAAAACCAGGTCTAGAGTAGTGGAGTGTATAATACAAACGATTTAACACCATTTCACAACGAACGAGGAACGATTCTAACCTTGAACAGCTGTTTCTTGAGCTTCACAGACGACTCGTGCACCACGACGGCCGAACTTCGACCTCAATTTGACGGATCCAGAAGAGCGAAAGGAATGGATGTTTAACTTTAAGGCTCTTGATTCCGGCAGAAAGTTCCTGCGAAGTGAGAGTTGAGAGACTGGAGAAGAAACGATCGGAGATAAGGAAGCCGACGGGAAAGCGGAGGCACGAGGAACGGCGAGGGTTTCGAGAACTCCGGCCATCTAAAAAGCAACCAATGAGAGGAGGGAAGGTGTACGGAATAGAGTGAAAGGAGCGTGGCTGTATGAATGGCTAGTGTTGGTTTGGTTTTGTGTCGTTGGAAAGATCAGATGAGATGATAGTGGGACGGATGAGGTGTCACGTGTTCCGCACCTGCGATTTTACTAAATACTCCTTCTATCTATTCAAATTGGTCTCCTGTCGTGGTCATTACTCTTTCGATTTTATCTAAGAAGTTGTTTAACAGTTGTTGAATAGCTTTGTGCAGAATAATTAAGTGGTCAGAATGATTAAAAGACTCTTATTATATAGTGCAAAATGAAATATAATTATTTACAATGAAATTATGATTATTAATGGTTAAGGGAGACTCATGATACAAAATCATTCAGAGAGTTTTAGAACCATTAAGAAGCAGACTTTTTTGCCAAACAAGATTCACCTCTTAATGATTCAGAGATTGCTTCTTAATGAAACTATTAAGAGGTAAACAAACAACCCCCCAAATGTTACTATGTCCGTAATATTGCGGATCTAACTAAAAGACATAAAAAATTATCATATTCAACCTAGGTACACAATTGTGACGGCCAGGTCCGCAATTGCGACGATGACACTTGCTAATCTGGTGCAATTTGAATTTCTTTTTTGTCTTTTAACCAGGTCCGTAATATCGCGAATGTGGATATTGTGGACGTAATGACAGTTGTGTTTTAAGCCATGTCAAATCAATGGTATGTCATGATTTAATAGGCATTTTTATAACATGATATTTGATTTTTCCTTACGTTTTTTAATGTCTTATTTGTCATTTTTAATATATAACTTAATTTAAGTTGTTTATTATCATTGACTCATTGAGTGATAGTATAAAACATATGATTTTATATATAATATTATACATGATATAGAGATTTGCCGCCATAAATCGCTCATTAAAAAACGTCGTGGTCTCGTCATGACTTCTAAGGATTGAGGTTTGGCTTCGACCCACGCCAAACCATTTAGAACCTTGGTTATTACACAAACTAAAGACAAATTTATTAGTTGGTTTTATGAGATTCATCATTTAAATATATAATTTTAAGATGTCATATATATTACACGTAATAATAAGTTATAAACTTAAATTTTAGACATTGTTTGGTAAAAATCAGCTAACTTATTTTCTGTGTACATGTTTGGATATACATAAGTTAGCTTATTGAAACACTATTTGAAGTAGCGTTTTGTTAGCTTATTGTCATTTTTTTCAATTATAACTCTTATTCATATTAATTATTATTTATTACTATTAATTTTAAATAAAATATTAATAAATTTTAAACTTCATTAATATTAATAAATATTAATTGTTAATAAATACTAATTAAGTATTGATTAATATTCATTAATTATACATTATACATATATTATACTAATTATTTACCAGAATTATTAATCATATCAATTATTTTCATATTATTATTTTTAATTATTATTCAATATATTTGGTTATCAAAATATGAATATAGCAATTTTAAAAATGTTTATGTAATATAAAAATTAAATTTATACTTATTTTGTTTCATAAAATGTATTAAATAATTTGAATAAAATATTTAATTTAATCACTAAATATATTTTTTGAAAATATATTAATTAATTGAGATATTTGAGGTAGACCATTTTTATTTTATTCATATTATCTATAATAGTACATTTTTATTTTATTTTAAAATATTGTAATTGATTAAATTTTCAAGATGTTTTTTTTTATAATTGTACATTTTTATCAGCTAGTTTTACCAATATGATTTGTTTACCAGCAAGCTTATCAGCAATAAGCTAACTTATAAGCTAATAGCTAGCTTACTGCTTACCAGCCATCAGTTGGTTTATCAACTAGTTTGTCAAACATAGCCATAAAAGATTGTATATTAATAAACAACATCTAATACATGTTCTATAATATAGTATAGATAATAAATATAAACAGCTATAAACCAAAGTTTATTAGATACAAAGGCACCTAAAAACCCTACAAAAACGCCAACACGACACACCCAGCCCACAAATAACCGTATTAAACCCAACTCACTAAAGTGTCAATTAATAAAAAATTGGGTTAGACCTAGCTCAACTCATCTCATCCTACCAATTCACCAATATCATATTTCAACTTTTGTACTAATACCCACTAGGCTGTTACTGTATCAACCAATTTAATTCTTTAGTTGGCGTCTGGTTTGTAGATTGGATGAGACAAGATGTAACTAGACTAGACAAAACTGAATCAATTGTCTGTCATACATTTGGTATGACTAAAATAGGACAAGACAAATTTATTGAAATGACCAGATTGTCCAAAAAGTATTTTTCAATGCTTCTTATCATATATGTATATACTAGTTGTGTACCCGCGCAATGCGGCGGGAACCATGAATTTTAACGATTTTGAAGTTCCACTGGTTTTATAAGATAAGATTTAACGATGATATATGTTACATTTGGTCTTTACATATTAATACAATTTGAATAAATAAGAGTTATGGTTCCAATTACAGACTATCGATGAAAAAA
>NC_037529.1:67471755-67472851 GCF_001531365.2 Cynara cardunculus var. scolymus
CAATATATTTAAAATCCAACATATTTAAACGACTCCACAAATATAATCGATTTACACCAAGAGCAAATTAACCAAGAAACTTGAGTTTTAAGATAAACACTCAAAACCAATAAAGAAAACTACAAATTTGACAGATCATAAGCCATGAAAAGACAAAAAAAAGATGGGTTTTAGAATGAAATTTCAACTGTTTACCCTATTTCTTGTTCAGAAACTCAGATTAAGGTTGAATTAATACATGTATATATATTTCAAAAAAACCCAAGAACATACTAATTCAAAACATATTATATAGTGCAATTTAGACAGCCTAACCCCAAAATATATAGTATATATATAAATAAATCTATATATCTATATAAAGTAGAAACTTGAAGAGATGACGTGGCATCTTCTCAGTTTAGTATCCCATTTTTGCTTTTTTTCTAATTTATTGGCATTATTTTATTTTTCAACAATTTCGGGTTTAAACTAGAGGCTCTTCGTCTCTCAATCTCCTCTTTAGGTTTAATTTCAGAATCTTCAATAACTATAAAAGTATAAATCGTAAATATAAAAAATATTTTTTTACAGTGTATATAATATATAATAATATAATTAAGTCAAAAACTATTCTATATTTGACTCATTTCGAAGGTATTAACGAGACGATTATAATGGTGTAACTTATTAAAATAAAAATGTATTTTTTAAACATGTTTTAATTGATATATGATTATGTATGTTAATTTGATAAAAGTTTAAAATGAAACATTTAAAAGTAAAGAGCATAAAGTAAATTAATTAATTAATTAATTATAGGGATATAAATGTAAATTTAAAATTATAATTTTAAAAAAATCAATTGTGAGAGGGTGAGTGTATGTGAGGGGGTGAGTGTATGTGAAGAGAGGAGGGGGTGAAAAAGTAAAAAAGTGAGTATAAAGAGTATTTTGGTCATTTAGAATTTTAAGACTTTAAGACTTTTGCTAAATTTGCTTAATAAGATAGTAYAGATATATATATATATACTAGAAGCGTACTCGCGCAATGCAGCGAGATACATCATGATTTTAATATTTCATTTTATTCTTTATCTCAGTCGATGTTATAATAT
>NC_037529.1:67474511-67484907 GCF_001531365.2 Cynara cardunculus var. scolymus
TTTTTATATTTAAAATGAGATGTTTATCCTGTATTTGATTGTGTTTATCTGCAGTTAGTTACACGAATTCAAATATGAGATGAAATCGGATAGGGATGAACGAGTTTAAGAGTTTTTAAGAGTTTAAGAGTTTTAAGAGTTTTTAAGAGTTTAAGAGTTTTAAGAGTTTTTAAGAGTTTTAGCCAAATGCTTTATAATATAGTATAGATATATAGTATATATTACGCAAATAAATGATATGTGGAACACCATTCAAGTTTCGATACATGCTACAATCGGACCTAATTACACTTGTGAAAAATTGAAACAAATAAATAAATAAATAGTGGAAAAACAGATGAAAGATGAGCCAAACTAGTTAAAGATATAGTCAGATCTTACCTCTACCCTGAAGAACCCCAGTTCGTGAAAAGTGTGACAAAAAGAGTCGGATATGATAAAGTTTTGTAACAGATCGGCATTTTGGAATACGGGTTTAAAGAAATGTTCAAGATTTTGGTGGTGTGGAAGCTAAGACAAGTTTCTTTCCCTCATAAAACTTTCAATCTTGGCAACATCTTCAGGAGTATCCACACCATGAGCATCATGATCCACTTTTATCACCTGCAAACACTCACATTCATGCTTTCATCAGATTTTGAACAAATTGATAGAAGTAGCCAATCAGCAAATAGGGTTTCACTTTTTAGCCATTTTCTTACCCAAATTCACTTTTTAGCCTATCTTACGTAAGGATTGGGTAAAAAGTGTAGGTTAAAAAAATGGCTAAAAAATGAATTTGGGTTGGAAAATGGCTAAAAAGTGAAACCACGCTTTAGCTATTTATGTAAATTTCACCAAAAAACCAAAAGGGAAACAAGCAAACACCTTCATCTTGTATCCGTTTTCAAGAACTTTAAGTTGCTCCAAATCTTCTTCTAGTTGCAATGGAGTCGGTGTAAGATCCGGATAAATTTTCAGAAACTCCGAATCATAGCTCTAAAAAACCAAAACCCTGCCATTAATTCACTTCAAAAGGTACTGAATTTATGAACATTCATGAAAAAATTGTGTCTTTTTTTGTGGGTACCTGAATGCCAAGATGAAGATTATATGGGAATTTAGGGTTGGTCTTCCCTGACCTGCACCAAGAAGGAACGAACAAAGCCGCTAAATATTGGGAATAACACATTGGAAAAGAACGAGAAGATGTTTAAGACAATCGAATGCACGAACTTGTTAAAAGGTACCAGCCCTCGAGAAAAGTAGATTGCATAACCACGGTTATCAACCACACATTTCACACGATTTGGATCAAAAGCATCTTCCGGTTTCAAAGATGTGACTGCCGTGCTGAAAACTGCATCCGGGGTGGTCTGCAAACAGTACAAGTCAATATATTTTAACATAAAGATTAAACGAACCCTTCTCGATGCAAGAACTATGCTGCAAGAAGACGGTTTACTGTTCTTTCTTACTTTCAAGAATTATGTTGCAAGAATACCAATCCCTAATAAGTGGATCTAGGGTTTAAGAATTTAAATTTTTTGTGCAAAATTTGAAGAATTTGATCAGGATGATGAAGTGAGTGAGTGATACCTGAAGAGCTCTCACAATCCCATCGATTATTTCAGGCTCGATAAGAGGTTCATCTCCTTGAATATTGACAACAATGTCGTACTTTTTCCCGAGCTTTTGAAGTGCTTCACTACACCTCTCAGCACCTACAATTGATGCAAACAAATAATATTGTCTGTTTATTTTCTAATCCAGATTATTAAAACTCACTTGACAACCATATACATGATTTCGTACCATTTCTGCAGGATTCTGCAGTCATTATAACATCAGCACCAAATCCCCGACAGCACTCTGCAATCTTTTCATCATCCGTTGCCACAACTACAAAAATAGCGATGCTCAGTTTAGCTACCAAAGTCAAATATCACTCGGCTTCTCACATGGAAACTACCCAGAAATTTGTCTTTTCGTTGTCATTATAAAGGCTACGCCCGAGGACTTCTCCTCACATATCGCCAGTTCGAGTCTCCTCATGACCACCAGAGATTTTCTTGGTTGTTATCTTCAAAGACCCATAAGGGATAAGGGATTCTCCTAGTTGTTATCTTCAGGGTCCCATAGTATTACTCCAGATACGTTCAAGCTGGCCCGGACACCCACGATTAACAAAAAAAATTCTTTTTTAACATAAAATCTGGAAAGAGGAAGCGACAACGGCATCTTTTCCATTACAAATCTAATTCAAACAGGAACTACAGCATTTACCAATTGGGAGAGGATAGTTCGAAAGGCTTAAGAAGAACCTCCATAACTGCGTATCGAAGGATTCATCAACATATTATTTCATAACAAATTTGAATTATATCTAGAAGCCATGAAATTTAGGTACAAATCAAACCAAAACTTTCTTTCAAGGAACCATCACAAGCAGCTGATAATAAACCATGGAGATCTATTTTTAAGTTTAATTCTGTGGTAATTCAATGAGAATATTCATTGAACAATCAAGCATTTTATCCCCCAGAACCCGAAAATTAGAGCAAATCAAGAATTTCAAGAACCAAATTCGAAACTAAGCTCAAATACTTACCAACACAGTCCAATGTCGTTGCCAACTTTGCTCTTTCCCATGTTCTCTGTTAAAAGTAAACGGAACACCTAAATTGTGAGGTAATAATTCCATTCGGTTGCATCTACGCAATTAGTATCAACCACAATGCAGATTTGTTATGATTTTTTTTTTTGAGAATTTAGTAATAATTTAAACTTATGAGCTTAGATTCGGCATCTCGATGGTACAATTAAACCCTAAATCCTAATCCAACTAATAATTCAAGAACAAATGCTCAAAATGTGAAGACTCGCACTAGAAATTTAACAATCATACGAATTTCGGATTCAGGATTTAAAGAAATCAAACAATTTCAAGAGCTGGTGAGCAAAACGTAACCTGGATCATGGGTTTGCCAAGGATATCAACGAGGGGTTTGCCCTGGAAACGAGAAGAAGCGAACCGGGCAGGAATTATGCCGACTACTCGACTCCGAAACATGGTGACAGATCGGCGGTAATAGAAATAAGCGTGAGCACCGACGGCTAGAGCGGCGGCGGCGGCGACGCCGTGCAGAATCCATGCTTTGGTCGACATCAGAAATGATCCGGGCGAGAAGATCTAGTACAGTTGTAGTCGATCATGGCTGATCATTGCGTATATGTATGTAGATGAGTTGTTTATTTGTGGTTGCTCACCTTTCACATTGCTTTTTGCCCCAAATTAATACACCGACATCTGTAGAGGGAAAAAAGAGAATTTTTTTTTAACAATAACAAAATACTTTTGTCCGTAAATACCGCATAATTGATTATAGGGGGTGTTCATGGGTTGGGTTGATTGAGTTGAAGACATTTGAATAATTCAATCTAATGCTTGCGGTTTAAATTTTTTTAACCCAAACCAATCCGTACGGGTTGGTCGGGTTGATACTTTGATACATTAAAATATTCTTCTAACCTTGAATATGTTATTTTTCTATTCATAATTTCTCTTCATCATCAACCATTTGATACAACTTATTCATACTTCTTACGTATATCACATTCAATTAATTTTCTCAATTTACATATATATGTTCATAGTTACTGAACATATATACAAATGAGTTATATAGAGATTGAATAGATTGAAAATATGTGTATATGAAGAGCCTGCGTGATAGTGTAACTGTCTAATATATATATTAATAGAAATTTAACGATCATATTAAATTTAAGAAATAAAAAAATATCGGGTTCATTGGGTTCGGTTGGGTTCAAATAATAACAACATAATATCAACCCAATACCTACGGTTTGAAAATTTCACAACTTGATTAGACATCGGGTTGCTTCGGGTTGAGTTATTTCTCGTTATGTTGGGTTGGGTTGATCAGATTGATCGGTTTTTTGAGAACCCCTACCTGATTCCATCCATAAATCGATTTGATTCCCTATGAGTTCTAGTCTCAATAAGACTACTAATTCTTAYTGTTCATATAGTATGATATGAATATACCACATCAATTCGTTATGTATGGATGATGAGATTTCATTGATACATAATTAATTCCAATAGACTTATTGGAAGGTCCCATTCGCGTGCATCCAGTAGGAATTGAACCTACGAATTCGCCAATTATGAGTTGGGTGCTTTAACCATTCAGCCATGGATGCTTAGCGAGTCATAGTGAATGACCAGATTCCAATTCAAATGGAATCTTTCAACKAAAGCAATGAGATGCTTAAATGGAATTCTTTTAGTTCTAATAAATCAGGAGGAATTTAATGACAGAACATGAATTCAAGTTCTGGATTTTAGAATTAAAAGAGATATTGAGAGAGATCAAGAATTCTCACTATTTCTTAGATGCTTTGGGGAGTTGAAAATAAGCATAGATCCGGAGATTCCCGAATAGGTTAACTTTTCAAACTGCTGCTGAATCCATAGGCAGGCAAGAGACAACCTGACGAACTGAAACATCTTTTGGAAATGCTCTAATTCTTTAATTAATGTATTTATTCATGATTTTTTATATTTATATCTTTTGTGATTTAAGTATAATTAATTTTTTATTTATTATTTTAATATTTAAAATAGTTGTGATTTAGTTTTTTATTGTAAATATTTATTTTATTGAAATAGTTTATTTAAGAATTTTTTATAATTTTATAAAAAATTACATGTGATATCCACAATTAATCGATTTTTTTTTCTAAAAAAGAATCGCTAATTTTTGTCAATATATCATATATGTAAGTTATCTACGATATTACATAAATTATGAATTGTGTCTTGAAATACATGTGATCGTATACATTTTAAATGTGTTTTGCTACCCATCACATGCGATTTTTTTTTCCAGTACTCTTTTTTTTAATATTTAATTTGAATCATTGTTTTTCACAGTTTAGATCACGTATAATTAAAAAATCACATATTTGAAAGAAAAAAAATTGTGAATCACATATGATTTTGACGAAAACTGTAATTTTTAGAATATATATATGATTAGGAAAACATTTTGAAAAAATAATTAATTGTGATTCACGCATGATTTTAACGAAAATTGTAATTTTTAAAATATTGTTTTAAATAAAAAATGAATTATTTAAATAAAAAACTAAATACGCTATTTTAAACGCATTAAATATAAAATATTTTTTTTTAAATAAAAAATTAAATCATATTAAAATTATAAATATGGTAAAAATAGAATTTTAAATAATTTTTATATAACTAAATTACTTTTATATTCTTATTTATTTATTTTTAGAATTAATTATTTAAAGTATTATTCAATTAAATGACTGACCGAAAATTATTCTCGTATTCTTATAAATAAGTATCATTCTCGTTTGATCCGCTTTCACATTACGTAATATGAATTTGTGATAAAGAAGTAGAGTAAACCTGCGGTTTTTTAAAATTGCAAGAGTTGCGGTTTCCGTCCTTATAGTTTGTAGTTCATTGTTATTTTCATATTTGAGGCTATTTTATCTTTCTTGCATGAGAGACTGAGGGGTTGTTCTTTTATCTTTTAATAATTCCATTAAAAAGCAACATCTGAATCATTAAGAGGTGAATCTAGTTTGGCAAAAAAAAAAGTATGTCTCTTAATAGTTCTAAAACCCTCTGAATGATTTTGTATCATGAGTCTCCCTTAACCATTAAGTGTCCTGATGAACAATTACCAAACAATTATGTTTCATTTTGCACTATATCATGAAAGCCTCTCATTCTGCACCAAACCATTCAACAACTGCCAAACAACCCATGAGATAACAATGAATTATAAACTACATCGACAACAAAAACAATAAAGTTTATATGATAAGGACAAAAACTAAGGATGGTGATTTGCTCCGACCCGGTGGGGGAACCCGGCTCACCCGACACGAACGAGGATGGGGACTCCCCGCTAAAACGGGTCTCAGGGCCGGGGATCCCCAATAGACTCAAACCAGGGTGAGGGTGGTGGATGTTACTTAAGCGGGGTCGGGTATCCCTGGTAGACTCAAACTAACGGATATTCTTCATGGGGTTTAACCGGGGATGAGATGTTAATACCCGTACCAGGGCCGGAGCCGAGGCCGGGTATTGCAAAACCCGTCTAATCTCCACCCCGTTGCCATGACTCACGAAAACAACAATAAATTGTAAATAATGAGGATGGAAATCATAAAGACTAAAAAACAATCACGTACATATGATTTTGACGGAAATTATAATTTTTAAAATATACGGAAAAACATTTTTTAAAAATTAATTAATTATGATTTTAACGAAAATTGTAATTTTTAAAATAAAAAATAAATTCTTTAAATAAAAAAACTAAATACGATATTTTAAATGCTATATATAATTCAATCATCGTCATCCATCATCCAACTTTCCTTCTACCAAGTAACCTTCTTCTCCATGAACTCCAACATTACCATATATACATATGTAATATACATATACATACATACATACATATATATATATATATATACATATATACACACACATGTATTTGCACATATGAAAGCTTTAATCGTTTAAACACATAACCCTCGAACACCAACAATTTGATCATCAATCACCTACAACCATGCTTCAGCCATCGGAAGCATACATCATGTTCTTCATGATCATATTTACCTCCTTAGCAGCTTGCATCAATCGTGTTATGAGATATTACGAAGCTCGTGTAATCATGGAGGATATCGAGTTGGGTAGAAGACCGAGAATAACGACCATGCCACAAACAATCCACGTTCCTCATAGAGTTATACCGCCATTCACACGTATAAACTCTAATCTAGGATACGTTATGGGTCGTAGAAATGCAGTGTTTTATCTTCCTAGAAGTGTGGAGGAGGAAATATTCAAGAGCGGTTGCAAATACGATGGATGTGTGATATGTTTGGAGAGGTTTGTCGAGAAAGAGATCATTCGAGTTGTTCAACCATGTCAACATCTCTTTCATACCCATTGCATTTAGCCGTGGTTGCTTGTATATCAATCTTGCCCTATTTGTCGAGAGATGATCATGTTTTGAGGGGTATTCTTGGTAATTCAGGTCACTGGGCAGCTTGCTAGCATCTCGATTAATGTTACGAAGCCTTAAAGATATATCAGTTCGTAAAATCTTTATGGTTATAAGAATATTCAAATCGATGACTTATGAGAGAGATTTGGTGACTTGGGTTTTGTTCTTTTTTAGGTTTAGAAAGTGGGTTTTAGGGTTTTTGTAGATTTATGAAGTGGGTTTTGTCTTTTTTTTTCAGGTTTAGAAAGTGGGTTTTTAGGGTTTTAGTAGATTTATGAAGTGGGTTTTGTTTCTTTTAAATTTCAGGGAATAATTTTTTTTTTTTTTTTTTGTTAACAACCCGTTATGTGAGCTAATTAATCGTAGAATGATCACCTGCTTTGCGGGTAGTTCGGAATCACCGCATTTGAACCTTCGTGGTCACAAGAGAATTTTATAATATCATTAAATCAAAAAATATTCAGTATTGAGTTCATTTTGAAGGAATTAACAAGACAACCATAATAATATAATTTGGAAAAAGAAATATTTTTTAATATATTTAGTTGATATATAATTACGTATTTTACTACGATAAATGTGTAAAATGAAAAATTAAAAAAATGAGAGATATAAAACAAATTAAATAAATAAATATAACTCTATAAGGTATACACATAAGTTTTAAAAATAGTTCACTACGTATTTGTACTATTTAATAATATGATTAAGTCTAAAAGTATTCAATACTAAATTTAATTTGAAGGTATTGACTAAAAGATTATAATAGTATAATAAAAAAACGTATTTTAGTTTATATACGATTACTTATGTTACCATGATAAGTGAGTAAAATGAAAAATGGAAAAAGGAGGGATATGAAGTAATTATATAGCTGGTTTATTTAGGTATAAAATGTAATTTAAAAGATAAAATGATTTAATTTTTAATATAATTTGAGATAATAGGAGGTTAGTGACAGTTAATCCAGCTTTAAGTTTTGTATATTTAGCATAATAAGTTGTACTTCTTAATTTTCAATAATAATCATTTAACATGCTTTATAATATGGTATAGATAATAATAATTTAATATTACTTAATATGTTAAGCTATTAATCAATAGAGTTGAGTACTGGTGAGAAATATAGAAGAAGATCTCCACCCTTGGATGAATATTAAGATGAGATGTACCAGATTAATTCCCGTATCAAACATGATTTATAGATTAGTTTGAGATTAAAGATGATCAAAAGTTCATATTTCTTCTTACGCTTCTCATTTTAACTTTATTTCTTACATGATAATTCACTTTAATTAATTAATATATAAATAATGGTAACATAAATAATCGTATATGAACTAAAACGTATCATGGTAACATAAATAATCGTATATGAACTAAAAGAGACTTAGGGGCTGTTTACCAACTCTTATCGGGTAAGTGCTATCCGGGTAAGAGTGCTGACCCGAGTAAGTGCTATCCCGGTAAGTGCTATCCCGACTAAGAATGTTTACCAAATATTTTTGGTAAGTTCTTACCAACAATATAATGACCATTGTAACCCTATTTATAATTATATATTGATTAGGCATTTTTTTCATGTAATTATCCGGCCCAAATGTCATGTGTATTATTCCAAATCTAGATAGAAAGCCATCCATAAATTCAAAGCTTCAGCCCACATACATCTTCAATTTGAAAAGCCCAAAAAACACCATACAACAAAAACCGACCAACCAAATCAGATCAAATCATCAAAGAACATTCGCATCATATCTATAAACCCTAAAATCCCAGTTCAAAAAGCCTCCCTTCGATTATCTCCATAGATGAAATCATCGAAAACCACAAGAACACAAACCATCAAATCGGAACCCCAATCATCCTCAAACATCCCAACCGGCGATCCCCACCCCCAATCGGCAAAACCACAATCACATGCAGCCATCGGCGAATCCACAGTCAAAATCACATGCTATACCCAAAGGGGAAGAAGATGTATAGTGGGAGAAAGGAGAAGGGACGAGAGTGACGCAGTAAGCACCCCTTCCAAAATAGAAAATAACGTCAAATCGCCTCGGAAAATCAAAATAACTGCCTGCCACAGGAAAATCACAGGAAGAAGATGTATAGCGGTCGAAGACCTGTGAATAGAGAGGGAGAAAGAGGGAAAGTATGGAAACGTGAAATCTGACTCGGGTAAGCATGAAATCGAAGCTGACTGGGTAAGATTTCGGTCAGATCTCGATCAGATTCGTGATTTGGTAAACACACTGACTGCTGACCGAGTCAGATATGCTGACCGAGTCAGTCCGGTCAGCAGTTAGTAAACAGCCCCTTAATGTATATGAACTAAAGTCATCGATTACTTTAACCCAAACGGCCAAACTTAATCCAACATATTACTTAAAATTTAAGATTACTTGAACAAAAGTCTCTTTTGAAGGTATTGACTAACGATTATAAAGGTATAATAAAAAACGTATTTTTTTAAATGTATTTTAGTTCATATACGATTATCCGTTGATTGGTTTCTTTTCCTTACATAAAAGAGACTTATGTTCAAGTCATGTGTACATTATATTTTAGTTCAAAAAGAAATTTTACAACACTGAGACTCAAATCTAGGCCTTTTGTATAAAGGCAGGAACATCTATCATCTTCGTATTTTAAAATCTTGTACTAATGTTCCAGTTTCAAAAACTATATGATGACATCAAACAAAACAATACAATACCATGCATAAACCTGTTTTTTCCCCTTACAACAGAACCATGAAATATAGTGGCCTGTACCAGTGTATCCAGTGTAAAAACTGGTATAATGGGTCTCACGAAAACAGACTGATCTCACGTGAATCCAACTCTCTCTCTCTCTCTCTCTCTCTGTCTATATATTTATATCATATTATAAAATATTTGACAAAAACTCTTAAAAACCATATTTTATACGTAAAATATTGCTTATTGATGCATATTACTTAAAATTCAAGATTACAACTAAATTATGTGTAAGTACAACTTATTAAGTTCCATGTTTGAATTCGTGTAACTAACTGTAGATAAACATAATCAAATATAACATAAAATAAAAATTTTAAATATAAAATCTAAAATATAATTATGATAATTATTGAGCTATAACAGAATCATTATCTTTATAAAAATATCAATAGTTGAATTAAGTTTGGGCTATAAATTGGACAAGTGATACATGTATTTAATTTTTGGGTTGTACATTAGACTAAAAAATATACATACTTTTGGGCTATAAATTATAATTTTGTAAATATCATATATATATATATATATATATATATATATATATATATATATATATATATA
>NC_037529.1:67487837-67490244 GCF_001531365.2 Cynara cardunculus var. scolymus
TATATATATATATATATATACATAACTTTGTAAAAATAATATATATTAGCGGTGGGTTGACGGTTTGTGTTGGGTTGAGTTATTTAAACTCAATTTCAAAACTCCTAATTAACGGTTTTGCGGTTTAGTAGTTTGGCGATTTGACAAGTTGAGTTTAATTAGGTTGTTAACTGGTTGGGTTGGATGAGTTTCACGGGTTGACGGTTTTTATACACCCCTAATAGGGATGAAATTCATAAAGACTAAAAAGCAATCACATATGATTTTATATAAAATTATAATTATATATAATTAGAAAAACATTTTGAAAAAATTAATTATGAATCACGTATGATTTTGACGAAAATGTAATTTTTAAAATACTGTTTTTTAAATAAAAAATGAATTCTCTAAATAAAAAAACTAAATACGCTATTTTAAACACATTAAATATAAAATATATTTTTTTTAAATAAAAGAAATTAAATCACACAAATGCTCCATATCAAATGTTGCAGTTTGCAAAAGATTTATGTGAATTAATTATTATTATCTAATTCAAACATCATCATCCATCGTCCAACTTTCCTTCTACCAAGTAACCTTCTTCTCCATGACTCCAACATTACCATATATACATATACATATACATATACATATACATATACATATACATATATATACAACATTACCATATATACATATACATACATATATATATATATATACATGTATTTGCACATATGAAAGCTTTAATCGTTTAAACACATAACCCTCGAAAACCAACAATTTGCTCATCAATCACCCACAACCATGCTTCAGCCATCGGAAGCATACTTCATGTTCTTCATGATCATATTCACCTCCTTAGTAGTTTACATCAATCGTTATCTGAGACATTACGAAGCTCGTGTAATCATGGAGGATCTCGAATTGGGTAGAAGACCAAGAATAACGACCATGCCACAAACAGTCCACGTTCTTCATAGAGTTATACCGGCATTCACACGTATAAACTATAATCTAGGGTATGTTATGGGTCGTAGGAACGTAGTGCTTTATCTTCCTCGAAGTGTGGAGGAGGAAATATTCACGAGTGGTTGCAAATACGATGGATGCGTGATATGTTTGGAGAGGTTTGTCGAGAAAGAGATCATTCGAGTTGTTCAACCATGTCAACATCTCTTTCATACCCATTGCATTTACCAGTGGTTGCTTGTAAATCAATCTTGCCCTATTTGTCGAGATATGATCATGTTTTGAGGGGTGTTCTTGGTAATTCTGGTCATTGGGGCAGCTTGCTAGCATCTCGATTAATGTTACATAGCCTTAAAGATGCCAATACGTAAAATCTTTATGGTTATAAGAAGATTCGAATTGATGACTTATGAGAAAGAGATTTGGTGACTTGGGTTTTGTTCTTTTTTTAGGTTTAAAAAGTGGGTTTTATTGTTTTTGTAGGTTTATGAAGTTTTTTGTTTCTTCTAAATTTTAGGGAATAAAATATTTTTTTTATTAACCTGGATATCCAACCCATTATGCGAGCCAATTAATCTCAGAATGACTACTTGTTTTGCGGGTAGTCCGGAGTCATCGTATTTGAACATCCGTGGCTACAACCACAAGGGGATTTTCATTTCTTCTTTAATTTGAACCTGAGACTTACAGACACTTTTGATTTTTGGAACCTAAGCTCAAACCAATCAGGCTCCACTTTTATGGTTTATTTTCTTTTTCTTATATTTGAAAGTATTAAGTTGAGAAGAAAATGTTACCTTCCTAATTCATTGGGCAACTAAAACTCTTTCTATGTACTAGAAGGATAATCGCACAATGTAGTGAGATTTATCTTGATTTTAATGTTTTTTTTTTTTTTTTTTTTTTTGTCGAAGTTAAAAAAATGAAAAAGATGTTAAGTACCAAATTAAACGACTTTAAAATTTCTCCTTTTTTGTGTATTTTTTAATTTATTTTTTTGTTTAATAATTTAATTTTTATAAAAATAATAATTAGTATTTTGTTAAAACTCAATAATTATCCTAATTATATTTTAAATTTTTTATATTTAAAATGAGATGTTTATCCTCTATTTGATTATGTTTATCTGCAGTTAGTTATACGAATTCAAATAAAGCTTTAATAAGTTGTATTTACGTAAAATTTACTTGTAATATTGATTTTTAAATAAAATATATCAATAAACAGTACTTCATACATAAAAAATGGTTTTTAAGAGTTTTTGTCAAATGCTTTATAATATTGTATTAGAAATGTACTCGTGTAATGCAGCGAGATATATCTCGATTTTAATGTTTTTGTTTATTCATTGTCTCTGTAGATATAATATGTTTTTATGCGGTTTTGAGAAAACGGTAATGTTTTCATTTTTTATAAAATATAAATTTGATATATATATATATATATATAT
>NC_037529.1:67490428-67498066 GCF_001531365.2 Cynara cardunculus var. scolymus
TATTCAGATAGAACTCAATAATTATCCTAATTATATTTTAGATTTTTATATTTAAATTAAAATGTTTATCTTGTAAATTTAACTATCGTAAATATTTGCCTGATAGAATAACATATACAAACAAATTTTACGGTTTCTAAATTTTACACAGTTTTTTCATAACTCGCGTTTTTACATACTTTTTTTTATCCTTATCATCTTTATATACATAAATCTAACTATTGTAAATAATTACAATAATTTATTATTTAACAATATATCATTAAAAATATATCTTTAATATGATAGCAACTTTGAATATTATTATGATTTAATTTACTTTTAACGTTATCATAAATTATAATTACATAATTTTTTAAACTAAAATTAGGTTAAAATAAAACACAAATATATATTTTTTGTTAAAAAAATATAAATTACAAATAATAAAACATAATATCTAAGAAAATAAGGATGAAACAAAAATATCCATATAACTTAAAATTTTATAAAATTACAAGATAACTCAGTTGATAAAGAGATGAGCGACTTTACTCAAGTACCCCCATTAGCCTCACCAAAAAATCGTCCCTCAGATTGGTGTATTTGAAGATGGATCCCGCTCTGTAGTGCTGTCACACAAGATAAGCACGTCGCCCGCCTCCTGGCCGGTTGCGAACTCTTTCGGCAAAGAATTTTACCAAAAAGCCCGTCCTTACTACTAAGGCTAGCTAGTTGCCCTACCTCCTAATAAATCATGTCGTGTGGGGCCAGTTAGGATTACCGATAATCAATCAACATTCTGCCAAAATCTAAACTATTTGATCTATAGTAACGATTATAGATTTAATATATCTCCTAAATAATTAACCATACACTGATTTAGTTTCAGAGGAATGTAGTGGAACACTCTCAGCTATCTTGGGTTCGAACCCAGATGTTGTCAAAGTCTTTGTGGCCATGAAGGTTTACCTATGATGACTCGAACCCGTTAGTGGTCACTTGAGGGATTAGTCGGTGTAAGCTGGTCCGAAACCCAAAAAAAAAGCTAGATGGGTTGTCTACAAATGGGGCAAGTTTGGTTCATGAAAAACCATTGATAAATGCAATGGGCATGAAACAAGTGTTGGCATGATGCCATTACTTGAATTGATTCCATCTCTTTAAACTCTTCCAAGCATATCACACATTTATCATCCCTTCTGCTGCTGCTCTTGTATTCTTGTTCCTCCATGGCAGGAAGATGATCATGTGATTCATCAGCTGCCACCGCCGCTTGCTGCCGGACTCCGCTTGTTATGACACGGTGGATGGTGGTGGTTGGTGGTGGCGCTCTGATTCTCATCTCGATATCCATCTCCGTATCTTGGACGATGACTCCTGGATTTTCGAACCATTGTGTGCAGAAATTTAATATCAAGACGAACAACAACGACAACGATGCGACTAAGACGAAGGTGATAAAGAATGCTCTAAGTGCATCTTGATCGATAATCATGGCTGCTCGATCGATTTGATATGGTGTTATGTGTTTTTGGTGTAGGCGTATAATATATATATATATATATATATATATATATATCCTTAAGATCAACAATTACATATACATATACAGAGGTGAGTTATTATGCAACTCTTTACATGTATACAACCAATACAAATCAATTTCAACCGACCATTTAATTTGATGAAAATGTGATTTCATAAAAGTTTATTGTTTCCTAATATAAAATATTGATTATAATTAATTAACCCTAGTCATCTTCCATAAATATTTAAATCATAATAAATGAATTCTAATCATTTCTATAAATATTTCAAGTGATTGGGTTGCATTGGTTGTACAAATGTAATGAGTTGCATTTAAAACGTCATCTCTATACATATATATATAGAGAGACACACACACATAAACAATCGTGACGATTCGAAAACCAAGTTGAATGTAAAAGTGTTTTCATAGTATGTGGAGACGTTTTAAATTATAGAATTATATACTATCTATAATATATTATAAAATATTTGATAAAAACTCGTTAAAACTATTTTTTACGTATGAAGTACTGTTTATTGATACATATTACTTAAAATTCAAGACTACAAGTAATTTTGCGTAAGTACAACTTATTAAAGCTCCATTTTTAAATCCGTGTAACTAACTGCAGATAAACATAAACAAATACATGATAAACATCTATTTTAAATATAAAAAATCTAAAATATAATTAAGATAATCATTAGAATGTTTAATTATTATCTTTATAAAAAATTATATTGTTAAACTAAAAATAAAAAATTATCGCTTTCTCAAAACCATATAAAATCGTATTATATCGATAGTGACAAAGAATAAAAATTAAACATTAAAATTAAGATTATCTCGCTGCATTGCGCGAGTACCCTTCTGGTATTATAAAGAAATTCAATAAAAAAATTTAAAAACCATTTTTTTATGCATGAATTACTGTTTATTTATGCATATTACTTAAAATTTAATATTACAAGTAAATTGTGCGTAAGTACAACTTATTAAAACTCTATTCTTGAATTCGTATAACTAACTGCTGATAAACATAATCAGATACAGGATAAACATATAATTTTAAAGATAAAAATTAAAATATAATTAGGATAAATATTGAGTTTTAACATAATACTTAATTATCATCCATATAAAAATTATATTATTAAACAAAAATAAATTACTTTGTTCTTAAATCTAAATTAAATTATAATAAAAAAATTAAATTAAAAAAATTATACGAAAAACAAAAACTTTTAAATAATTAATTTAATATTAATATCGATACTTTTTTCAAATTTATATTTTATTAAAAAATAAAAGTATATCGTTTTATAAAAACCACATAAAATCATATTATATCGACATAGAAACTGAATAAAATGAAACATTAAAATCAAGATATATCTTTACATGTATTATATTAAATTGTTGTAAAAGAAGAAAAATCAAAAGAAAAAAAACAGATCAATATAGTTCAGGCATTTATCAATCAGTATAATTTTAGGTTTTTATTAGTTATTTAAAATTAGATAATTTAATGATTTTTTCAACTAAAATAAATAAATTTAGGGACTATATAATTCAAAAAGGAAAAGTTAATTGGAATTTTTTGAAAATTTTCCTTTTAAAAAATATGGTATAAATTATTTATGGGAAGTTGTTATAATTTAGAGTAAATTACGTTTTTAGTTTTTATTATTTATTAAAAATTATGATTTTCGTTCTATTTTTAAGATATTATGGTTTTTGTATCTATAGTTTATAAATCTACTATAACAAAAGGTTTATAGGACATTATTAATTTTTAAATATTTTAATAGACTATTTTATATGACTTAATTTATATGACCAAAAATTAAAGCATTTATTTAAAGACGTTGTATTAAGTTTATAGAACGTTTTTAGACGTCTTAACAAGGTTTTTAGAACGTTTTTAATATAAAGTGTCGTATTAATAATCTTATAGGAAACTTTCGAAAAAATATCTTATAAACATTTTTTTATAGGATACTTGTTTTTATATGATATTTTTTCAAATAGTGTCTTATAAAATTGTTAATAGAACATTTTTGTAAAAAGTGTCCTAAAAAATTTGCTAATAGAACAACGCCTTTAGATAGAACACTTGATTTTTTGGTCCTATAAATTAAGTCTTATAAAAGTGCTCTATTAAGACTCTTAATTTTTTTTTGACATGCTACTAGTTGTCTACCCACGCAATGCAGATGGATGTAAAAAGCTCATTAAGATTATTCAATTTTGAGATATCAAATTTCTTAAAGATGTAACGAAGCCTACTACATTTGTATCTAATTTAGATTCAAATATACATCCATCCAAAATATTGGTGTTACTAGGTTCTACAATTATTGGGAGGAGAGTTTTTTATGGTAAAATGAAAATCTTGGAAACATAAAGGGTCAAAATTTGAAAGGGGTAGATGGTCGGTTACCATGCTAATGTAGCGAGTAATGTGGTATCCAACCCAATATTATTTGTTATTCAACTCAATTTCATCTTATCACTCGCTACATCAACATGGTGAACGGTTAATACTTCAATCGATTACCCGAGTACTTAAATGTTTAAAACTTACATCTTATGTATCAAAATAGAAGTTTTGAAAGTACGTTAACCAAAATATGAATCAAGTTAAAGTACGTTACTTTTTCATGCAATTACCCAATTTCACACACACACACACACACACACACATATATATATATATATAAATATATATACACACTATATTATAAAGCATTTGACAAAAACTTTTAAAAACCAGTCTTTATGCATGAAATACTGTTAATTAATGCATAGTACTTAGGGGGTGTTTGTGATTGCTTATTTAAAACAACTTATGCTTTTTTTGTAAAAGTACTTATTAACTTATGTGGTATCAAACCAGAGTTAAATAAAATAGGGTTAAAACTGTAAAGTGGTAATAAACAGTTTTTCATAAGTCATGAATGATTAATTTATCAAAAACAACTTATTATCGGTTTGGCACCGGTATAAGCAGTTTTTTTTCTTATCCAAACACCAGAAAACAACTTATCACCGGTGTTAGACTGAAATAAGTTAAAAAGAAACTTTTATAAGCAATCCCAAACACCTCCTTAAAATTTAATATTACAAGTAAATTGTACGTAAGTACAACTTATTAAAGCTCTATTTTTGAATTCGTATAACTAACTACAGATAAACATTATCTAATACATGATAAACATCTCATTTTAAATATAAAAAATATAAAATATAATTAGGATAATCATTGAGTTCTAACATAATCATTATCTTTATAAAAATTATATTGTTAATCCAAAATAAATTACTTCGCTATTAAACCAAAATTAAATTATATTAAAAAATAGAATTAAAGAAATTGTACAAAAAACGAGAACTTTTTAAAATTTAATTTGATATTAATATCAATATATTTTTTCAAATTTTTATGATATCTTTAAATTTATTTTTCAAAACCACATACTGTATTATATCAACAAATAAAATAAAATAAAACATTAAAATAAAGATGTATTTCCTTACATTACACGAATACCCTTCTGATATATATATATATATATATATATATATATATAAACATTGTATGACTTTCTTGCCAAATAACATAACAAACCTATAGATACACACCATGCATATATGGTGGTAGTTCCAAGGATACAAATTGGATTCATCAAAAAGCTAAACACTAAAAGCCAACAACAGCTATTATTAATTTGACAAGATATGCCACTTGATGTGGTTATTCACAATGAATATGATGCTAATATTGCAATATAATATCATGTAATAATCTGGTTTTTTTTTGTTAGTTGTCAACCCTTTAAATAAGAAAATGTGGTGCATACGTTTCATCATTCATTACAACTTATCGTGAGGATCGATCATGAAATATACAGTTCAGGTTTAAAGACGTATCATCATGATTCTTGTGTCGAGCTTGTTTGCATCAGTATACGTGATTATACAGATATTTCATACGAAAGTTCGGTTTGATTATTGGTTGGTTTGTGTTTTGGTTGTCATGGGGCTTAGTAACTTGTTTGTGTTGACTTTTAGATTCTTTTTGGTTAAAGTGCTTAATGGAGAATATATGGTGTTAGAGAATGATGGAAAGTTTGAAGTGAATAGCATAGCAAGAATGGTGATTGCAATAGTAGCCTTTTTATTGCCATTTCATCATCATGGTGAACACCATCCTCCATGGAGGCTCACTCTTGTATGGTTATGACTCTTACTGGTTTCTGGGTTGAGTTCCGATGAGAAGGAAAAAGCTATGGTGAAAGGCGTAAGAAGAGATCTTCACTCTCGAATCGATCATAATTGAATGTCAACCCTAATGAGGTGGATTGGGTTGCAGCGGATCAATTTTCTTTTAAAGCGTAATTCATGAATGGACACGAGATTAAAAATGCCAGGGGTTCGGATATCTTCTTACGCTAGCTTCTCACTTCTCACTTCTCATATGAACTTTCGCCTTTGGTTTCTTTTTTCTCGTGGGTTTAATTTCGTATCATTTTTTCTTGTTTTGAGGCTGGCTTTAGGATGATGGAGATGACAACGTAACATTTCGTTTGTATAAACACTACGATAAAACTGAGTTTATATACGGTATACAAGCGGCATAATAAAATGTTTTATAAGATCAAAAATGAAGTATCATATTTAAAAACGTTACAATAAGTTTATAGGACGATTTTAGACGTCGTAACAAGTTATTACGACCTTTTTAACATAAAGTGTTCTATTATATAACTATTTTATAGAAAAATCTTTTGAAATGTTCTATAAACCAATATTTTTTAAAGAGCATCCCTATAAAATAACTAATACGTCATTTTATCTTAAAAATATCATTAAAATTTTTTGTTACAACGTCAAAAACATTTGATAAAATTATTAAGACACTTAAACTAGAAGGGTACTCGTGTAATGCAACGAGATAAATCTTGATTTTAATGTTTAGTTTTTATTCCGTCTCTATCGATATAATGCGATTTTATGTGATTTTGAAAAAAAAAAAGATGATGTTTTTATTTTTGAATGAAATACAAATTTGAAAAAAAATAAATCGATATTAGTAGTCAAATTAACTATTTAATAGTTTTTTTTGTGTAATTTCTTTAATTCAATTTTTTATTATAATTTAATTTTGATTTATAACAAAGTAATTTATTTTGGTTTAATAATATAATCTTGTATAAAAGTAATAATTAAACATTCTGTTAGAACTCAATAACTATCTTAATTATATATTACGTTTTTTATATTTAAAATAGATGTTTATCTTGTATTTGACTATGTTTATCTAAAGTTGTATAAATTGTACTTACGTAAAATTACTTGTAATCTTGAATTTCAATAAACAGTACTTCATGCTTAAAAAATATTTTTTAAAAGTTTTTATCAAATACTTTAAGTATAGATAATTAATAATAAACAGATAATTATCCTTCATAATTAAAACTAAGATATACATGATAAGATATAATTTCCATTTTTGAACATTTCCATATTGTATTAGAACCCTTAGTCTTCATAATTGTTTATATCTATCTCTATATCTATATATATATATATATATATATATCTATCATCGTTGATCTTAAGTTTACAATCGCCAAAACATAATTAACACTAGCAAATCGATCAATCAATCAATCAATCATAGTTATGCAAGATCCAGACATATACGTGATCGCAGTTTTGTTATTGGTGGTACTCTTTGTTTTATGTTGCACTTGCACATCATTGTTTGAAGCTCATGAATTCATGGAGGAGGAGACTGATATCGAAACCGGAGGAGGAAGAAGAAGAAGAAGACGACCGCCATTGCGAACACCAACAACCACCCATGTCATCCACCACATTATACGGCAGCAGCAGGCGGCACCGCCAGCTTCATATCATCGGCAAGAACTACAGCCACGTTCGATGAAGCCAGCAAAATACACGAGTAACAGTAACTGCGAGAACGATGAATGCGTGATATGTATGGAGGAGTTCGAAGAGATGGAGAATATTCAAGTTGTGGTGGGATGCCAACATCTGTTTCATACCCACTGCATTTATCAATGGTTTATCGTCAATCAAACTTGCCCTATTTGTCG
>NC_037529.1:67500696-67502009 GCF_001531365.2 Cynara cardunculus var. scolymus
CCCCACCGGAAACCACCAACATTGCCGATAGTATAGCATGAACACAACCACCGGATGTATACCTCCGGCCAAAAAGGCGATAAACCTGCAGAAACAAGAAAGAAGAGATCAAGATGAGGACTAAGGGGTCGTTTACCAAACGCTTACTCAGGTAAGTGAACACCAAGTCATTTTACCTTACCGGATGAATATGGTAAATATCAAGAATTTTACCCGGTAAGAGCGAGACAAAGATCAAAAGTCTTACCCGGTAAGTGAAGGCGACGACTCTTACCATAGTAAGCGCTTACCGGGTAAATTGTTGCATACGGTGTCGTTTTGGTGGACTAAAATCTTACCAGGTAAGTAAATAATAGTTTTAAATTTTATCGGTAAGAACTTACCGGGTAAGCGTTTGTTAAACGGTCCTAAGTTGAATTAATGGACCAAATTAAGGTTGGTTCATGGTTTAAAGAAACCCTAAATAGTTCCTTCCTATTTATTAAATGATGTCGCATTAATTCTTCCGTCATGCATCCACCCCAAACTCGGTCTGGGCTGGCCTGAGACTGGCGTAAGACTAGGAACCGACACCAATTGGAACCGGTCATGATCCAACAGTCTTGGTCTAAATACAATATTCGGCAAAAATCAAGACTCGGTCTAGCTCGGGACAAATGTAAGACCAACAATCGGGACCAATTGGAACGGGTTAAAAACCGATAGTGATCTTTCTGATTACAATATTCGAAAAATGTGTACTCACCACCGCTTTGTTGCCTTACACCACAAGCCTTGTTCCAATAACGGCCTAGCCCATTCCACCTCCTTGTTAGTGTTAGACCAACTTCAGTGATCGTGAGTTTATAGTTAGACTTAGGCCCAAGGCCTTGTATTTTATCATTGTATTTGTTACTGGGTATAGCCCATTATTTTGTATATATATTTGCTAAATGAATACAGATCAATTCATGGGAAAATAAACACTATTATGGTATCAGAGCGTACTAACAAACCTCCCTTCTTTCTCTCCTAGTTTCAAAATTCGAATTTTGAAACCCCTCTTCGCCTCCCTTCGGCAGCCAACTTCCGGCAGCCTGTGCTTACTCTGACGCCGACTGGGTTGGCTGCTCTACGACACGTCGATCTACTTCCGGTTTTTGTGTTTTCTTGGGAGAAAATCTCATTTCTTGGTCATCGAAACGGCAACGCACTGTTTCTCGTTCTAGCGTGGAAGCCGAATACAGAGGAGTAGCCAACACCGTTGCCGAAACTTCTTGGATACGCAATCTTCTTACGGAACTACATGTCCACGTGCCATCTGCGACGATTAT
>NC_037529.1:67503389-67504188 GCF_001531365.2 Cynara cardunculus var. scolymus
GTTGTTGTTGTTGATGAATTATTAGGGCTGTAGTGGTAGTAGGACCAGTGTTACCAGAATGCATTTCGTAGTGAAAAAACACTAAACAGCTCACTGGGGGTAAATTGGTCATTTTGACCAGTTCTATCATGTCCTGTCCTGTCTTACCAAACGCTGAACAGCTGTCCTGTCCTGTCCTGTCCTGTCCCGTCCTGTCCTGTCTGCGCACCAAACGCACCCTGAATATACAGTGGTTTCTTAAACTTAATGTCAATAATTTATGTTGGTGGGAGTAATCAAAATAATTTTTATCACATAAACAATCAATTTTAGGATGTTTTCCAAATTCGAAGAATTTTAACTGCTTTTCCCTACCCTGCCATCTTTATTTTTGGAGATAGTTTTGAGAAAACAAACAAAATAATGGTCAGAAATCCTTAGAACAAAGGGCCATTAGAAGAATTTTTTTTATGTATTTCTTTAATTATTTTTGGTTTAGTAATATAATTTTTTTATAAAGATAATAATTAAGTATACCAAAAGGCCATTGACATAGTAGTATGTGAGTCTTTGGCCTCCTAGGAGGTCAATGGTTTAAATCTCACCAAAGGTGAGAAGAGCGTATGGATTTATTTGTTCTATTCACCGTATATAAATATTATATACTTCAAAAAAAATAATTAAGCATTTTGTTATAAGTCAATGAATATTCTAATTATATTTTAGATTTTTTATATTTAAAATAAGTTGTACTTACACATAATTTACTTGTAATCTTGAATTTTAAGTAATATGCATCAATAAATAATACGTCATATAA
>NC_037529.1:67504298-67559041 GCF_001531365.2 Cynara cardunculus var. scolymus
GATATATACTTAAAAAAATAATAATTAAGTATTTTGTTAGAAGTCAATAATATTCTAATTATATTTTCGATTTTTTATATTTAAAATAAGTTGTATTTACACATAATTTTTTTATAATCTTAAATTTTAAATAATATACATCAATAAATAATACTTAAAGAATAAAAAATATTTTTTAAATTTTTTTATTAAATGATTTGTAATTTTTGTCAAATGCTTGGAGTCAATATTATTGACACCTTAAGGATTAAGTAAGGGGATGCTACGTACAAACAGACAATGTATAAAAACCATACGTAAGTACAAATCAACAATGCATCAGAAACGTCAAACCCGATTCCTTCATCCTTCACCCCATTTCTATTTCGTTTCCATATTTTTCTTCTGTACTCGGTTCCGAAAAGTAGCCACTGATCTCTCTGTATATCGGCAATGGCGGGAAGATCAGGATCCAAGACGATGATCGTCACAAACACACCGGCCAAAGATCTCGCATATACTAACTGCGCTTATTGTTCCCCTTCCGATGTTCGTCAGTTTCTTCTTCCTGGATCCAATATCGCTCTTGCTCTTGTTGGAGATGTGTTCGTTCTCTCTATAGCATATCCTTCTCATTTTTACATATAAGCGACTATATTATGTGTTGTTTAGAGCAGTTTTTTCGGTAAATTGAAGATTATCGAATTACTTGATGTTTGGTAAATGAAATATTCTTAAATTGGATGATGTGAATGTAATATTCTGGATCGTTATTGTTTTTTTGTTGTCTACTGTGTCTGAACTAGTGTTAGTTATGAATGTATTGCAGTTTTATGCTCTACATGTCTTAAATTTTTGCGATTGCATTCTTCAACCTAGTTTAATACTTCATGATTTTGTAGATCTGCACATGAGGTAAGCATAGAGAAATAAGTGAGGGGGAAATCAAGGAGCAAAATCATCAAGTTATCATGAAGTAGATGATGCTAACTTGATTACTTGCTCCCTGATTTCCCCCTCGCTTCTTTATCTATGCTTATCTATACTCTTGATGTGGAACATCGCAACTACACTATTTGGGTTCTGATAGCATCTACAATGTGTTGGTCCCCTCCGGTAGAATTTATTCTTGATCAAATGTTGGAATTTGTTCAATTACTTCATGCATTCACATATCACAGTTGCAATCGAATGATGTATTTTTATGCATCACTAGCTTTAAGATAACTATTGTTACTTGGTTATTTATATGCCTATGTCAAACATTGAATTACTGTTGTTATAATGTTATATGAGGAAGCACTTTATTGTTTCACTTAACTGAAACAAACTGCCTATGATACCATACAAAGTGGGCAAATTGGGCTTAATGCCATTCAACGACGTCATGCAAGAGTTTCGACTGGAGATCCAGTATCCGTTTGCAGGTCTGTGGTTATACTTGCTCCAGTGTCAGGATTAAGTTTTGTTGCTTTTTTAACCAATCCATTCTGCCGACCGTTTTAGGTTTATTCCACCTGAAGATTTCAATATTGCATTACTTACACTTGAGTTGGAATTTGTGAAGAAAGGAAATAAAGAAGAGCAGGTACCTCTCGTGCTTTTAGCCTAAGCACATGCTTTCTTACGGTCTCTAAACTGTAAATTAACTAATTGCTTTGAGATGCGCATTTCCATTCTTGATTTTGAATTTCATATTTTTGCAGGTTGATGCTGTTCTTTTAGCCCAACAGCTTCGTAAAAGATTTGTTAACCAGGTATGACTGTGTATGTTGTCCATCTTTACAATCGTAATCACAGCAACACACAAGCTGGTACTCTATTAAAGTTAATTGTTTATAAAGCTAAAGAAAATTTATTTGCTGCAGTATGCTAAGCTGGATACAGTGTTACTTCATATGTATTTAGGGATAAAAATGGCACAACCTTTCCCATGTGCAAATTCTATATCACACATCGGAAAGGTTGTGCCATCTTTATCCTTAAATACATATTTAGCAACACTGTAACCAGCTTAGCATATCTTCCGATGTGTATGCTAGATAACAAAGTATACTCTTCCTAATTCCTTCATGTCTAGATATGCTTATCATATCTTACGCTTCTCTATCAGCACTGCTAAAGTTGCACCACATTTACATTTTTCTAGTCTAGAGTAATCTAATACCTCTAGATTCCAAGGCATCTTTTCATTCCTCCAACTTTGGACTACCATTCATTGACATGGTTGACATGCGACCCAGAAATATTAATCCTAAAGACATGATCAGTACATTGATGATTTGCTGATTGCCATTTTATTTGTTGGAGATTTACGTGATGACTTACTTCTATTCAGGTTCTGACTTCAGGCCAACGGGTGACTTTTGAGTATCATGGCAATGGCTTTATCTTCACAGTCACCCAGGTGACTGTGGAAGGGCAGGACAAATCAAACAACATTGAAAGAGGCATGCTAGTATCTGATTCATACATTGTATTTGAAGCATCCAATTCTAGTGGGATAAAGGTATTATTTTTCAAATGGGTAACCTGAAAATACTCGTCGTGTTGACTTTTTTTTGCTATTCTTTGTATTTGTGTTTGTGTTTGTGTTGTTCCCTTCTATTTGTACAAGTTTACTCTCATTTGTGGGATGTGATATGGTGTACTGCAATAAATTGTTTATGTATGCATGTGTAGATTATCAATCAGCGGGAGGCTGCTAGCAGCAACATTTTCAGGCACAAGGAGTTTAACCTTCAATCACTTGGCATAGGTGGCCTAAGCGCTGAATTTGCGGACATTTTTAGAAGAGCATTTGCCTCTAGGGTTTTCCCTCCACATGTGGCAAGCAAGTAATTCCCTATCATTGTGTGAGGCTATATAACATCTGTGAATTATTTATTAATTTCTTTTTGACTCTATCATGGAAATGGGAATCTTTATGCATCAGATTGGGAGTAAAGCACGTCAAGGGAATGCTGCTATTTGGTCCCCCTGGGACTGGGAAGACTCTAATGGCTCGTCAAATTGGAAAGATGTTGAATGGAAGGGATCCAAAGGTACTCTATGCTTGCATTGGGCTTGTATATCATATATCAGATATCCAAAGCATTTTGATGTCGTTTTTAATGTCATTCTCTGTTCTTGATGTGTATCATGGGATTGTGAATCCCCAATAGCATTTAGTGCTGAAGGATGAAATTATTAATATGGTTCTTGGTTCTATCTGTTGCAAGATGCATAACATGATCTTAATTTTTACTTGTGATTGCTTCTAATGATAACTTTTTTGGTTCATTGTGCAAACTAGATTGTAAATGGACCCGAAGTGCTGAGTAAATTTGTTGGTGAAACTGAGAAGAATGTAAGGGACTTATTTGCGGACGCTGAACAAGATCAAAAAACACGAGGTAGGACGAACTTCAGGTTTGAATGTAGACATTAAAACAAATTTGTTTATGCTCTGATGCATTTTTGTTCATAATTTTTTAGGGGATCAAAGTGACTTGCATGTGATCATTTTTGATGAAATTGATGCAATTTGTAAGGTAGATCCATCCGGTACTTCAATAATAGACTTCTTTGCCCATTAAGTCCATTTTCAAGTATTCAGTATAATCTGTTTTTTTGTAAATTCTATTGTAACCCGTGCTTGCGGTTTGCATTTGCAGTCTAGAGGTTCAACTCGAGATGGCACAGGAGTGCACGATAGCATTGTCAACCAACTCCTTACAAAGGTTGGATAAACCATTTAAAAGTCTAAGTATATGATTTACAGAAAAAAGTTTAATTTAGAAGGGATGCTCTACTTTATAAGACACTGAGTTTGGAAATACCTCGTTTTTAGATAGATGGTGTGGAAGCGCTGAACAATGTGTTGCTCATCGGTATGACAAACAGGAAGGATTTGCTTGATGAAGCTCTTTTGAGGTGAGTCCATTATCTCTCTATAAGATCCCACATCGGTTGGGGAGGGGAACAAAGGTTGCCTTATAAGGGACTGGATGCCTCCTCTATTAGACGCGTTTTAAAACCGTGAGTTCAGGTGTGTGCACAAAGCAGATAATATCTTGTACGGTCGGCCTTGTGTTACAAATGGTATCAGAGCTGGGAACTGGACTGGTGTGCTGGGCTCCCAAGGGGGGTGGATTGTAAGATCCCACATCAGTTGAGGAGGGAACAAAGGTTGCCTTATAAGTGACTGGATACCTCCTCTATTAGACGTGTCTTAAAACTGTGATTCCAAGTGTGTGGACAATATCTGGTACGGTTGGCCCGGGATGTTACAATCTCCTAAGGTGTTAATTGTCATTAGCCAGTGTTGGACTTTAACTATGTTTGCTGAGATATTTCTTCTAATGCTTGGGTTAGGCCTGGTCGTTTGGAAGTCCAAGTGGAGATCAGCCTTCCTGATGAGAATGGCCGCTTACAAATTCTCCAGATTCATACAAATAAGATGAAAGAGAATTCTTTTTTAGCTCCAGATGTGAACTTGCAAGAGCTTGGTATGTTGTGGTTTATACTTCAAATTTCTGAAAAATTGCAGTTGATGCATACTCATTACAGTGTTGGGTTCCATGTATAGACAAAGGGTCGTGTGAGAATAGGAGTTAAGATTAGAAGTGTAAGAAGGGATTTGGACCCTTGATCACTTTTAATCCCAAAACAACCCATAAATTGCGCTTTAGAAGGGAATTGATCTAGTGATTCTCATTAGTGTTGATCTAGTGATTCTCTTCAACTAGGATTGATCCAAGGGTGGAGATCCCTTCTTACCCTTCTCACCATAGCTCTCATTCTCATCAGAATCCAACTCTCCATGTATACTTATTGAATTGATAAATAAGCAAATCTAATGCTTTATTCTAATGGAGCACAGCTGCACGAACAAAGAACTACAGTGGAGCAGAACTTGAAGGTGTTGTGAAAAGTGCTGTTTCTTATGCACTGAATCGGCAGCTAAGCCTTGATGATCTTACCAAACCAGTAGATGAGGAGAGTATAAAAGTCACAATGGATGATTTCGTGAATGCTCTTCATGAAGTTATTCCTTCATTTGGTGCTTCCATGGACGACCTTGAACGTTGCAGGTAAGAATGATCTGGAGTTCTTTCCATTACATGATTAATTTTTTGTGAGATCTATTTCTGAGAGACAATGAGGTTTTGAAATGGTTTCTAATGGTGTACTTGATATCATGCTCTACTCAGAACTTAGGGCTTGTTTGTTAGCAGTTTAATGAGCTTAAATCACAGCTTATTCGGTCAGCTATACATGACTGTTTGGTAGTGGCTTATTGATATAGAAATTGACTTCCCAACCGGGGGGGGGGGGGGGGGGGGGGCGCTATATGCCGAAAGCCAGTTTTTTTCAAACATGAAAAAAATTCTCAAACAAAAACCTTCTCAATCTATACAGACATTAGTCCACACAGACAACTTTATCTATACAAAACTTAATGGAAAACCAACCAAACAGCCCCTTAATTCTTTTTCGCTTAATTCATGCAGACTCAATGGAATAGTTGATTGTGGTCAGCGACATGATCATATCTTCAAAAGAACTATGTTATTAACGGAGCAAGTTAAAGTTAGCAGAGGTAGTCCGCTTGTCACAGTTCTTCTGGAAGGCCCAAGTGGCAGGTAAATTGTGGTTTGATAATATATAACGTTAATATAAGCCGTCTCCCAGTTCACTAACTTTTTTTAAATGTCTTCGGCAGTGGTAAGACTGCAATGGCAGCTACTGTAGGTATTGGTAGTGATTTTCCCTATGTCAAGATTGTAAGTCTTTCCATATAAAAATTAATTTATTAATTGCATACTAGTGTGCAAAATCAACATATTGTTCATAAAAATAATTATGGTTCTCCAAATGGTAGATTTCAGCTGAATCGATGATTGGCCTCAGTGAAGCCAGTAAATGCGCACAGATTGTGAAGGTTTGATGTTTCTTCCGAATCATCTTGTTCATCCATTATTTTGTCTTATATTATTAGCATATGTAGCTTGCTTGGTTTATGATGCATTTCAACTTTCATGCATACACTTGAGCTGTTTCTCATGAGAACACTTTTCATAGGTATTTGAGGATGCTTACAAGTCAACACTGAGCATTATTGTTCTTGATGATATTGAAAGGTAATTCACATGATGTCATATACATGTGCATTCTTGATCTAATTGAAATTTGTATGCGCTGCTGTTTGCAAGCCGGGGCTCTTTTTTTCTTGAAGTATATAGTATTTATATACGGAAAATGCAACACATAAACTCACACACCCTCCTCGCCTTTGGTGAGGTTTGAACCCCTGACCTCCTAGGAGGCCAGAGGCTTAGATACCGTTAGCCCAAAGGTCCTTTTGGTTGCAAGCCGGGCATCTTCGTGGAAACAACCTCTCTACCTCTAGGGATAGTGGCAAGGTCTGCTTACATCCTATCCCCGAACTTTACCTCTGTGTGGGATATACTGGGTTTGTTTGGTTTCGTATCCGCTATTGATTAACCGTTCCTGGACCTTCATGAACACAGGCTACTGGAATATGTTGCCATTGGACCTCGCTTTTCCAACTTGATTTCTCAGACGTTGATGGTCCTTCTCAAACGGCTTCCTCCAAAGGTATTCCTTATCTTGTTGCTTGAAATAAGTATGGTTGCTCTTGATCTTATGAAGTAATACACATCTTTTTTGCCTCTTTGGCATGATAATTTGTGGACGTGAAAAGAGACATAAGAAATATGACATGTTTCTTGTTGCTAAAAGTGCTGGATAATGGCATCATTTTGGTAATTTTGTGGAAGTAGTCTCATCGCTTTAACTTTCAGGGTAAAAATATGCTGGTGATTGGAACAACAAGTGAGGTGTCTTTCCTGGATTCGGTTGGCATTTGTGATGCTTTCTCGGTCACTTACCATGTTCCTACATTGAAGACCGAAGATGCTAAAAAGGTAATTTGTTCTGATTCTCATCTCGGTCATTATGCAAGTTGTATAGTTATATGCTTTGATGTTTAATGTTTTTGTCTCTTCAATGAAAATCTTCCAAACACCCACTTTAAGTTTCTCATTTTTTTTTTTTAATTTAAGCACTTTATCGTGAAAATGGTTTTTAATCTTTATAGGTATAAGAACTCATTTTGTGGCTTATTTTCATTATTACTTCCAGTTCCATGAACCTACATGCATCTTTTTACCCCCTTTACCCGAAAAGAGTGGGATGGCGGAGGATTTTTACTCGGTTTTCTGAAAATATTTATATACGGAGTTGAATATGTTCTGGAGAGATCAACATATAGTGAGCCAAAGTTTCTTTGTTTTTCCTCGAGTTTACGGATGTGTCAAATTATCTGTGATCTTTTTCTTTTCAGGTGTTGCAACAAATCAAAGTGTTTTCAGACGATGATATTGATGCTGCGGCCGAGGCCCTAAATGATGTAAGCTTTTCTTGATCTTTAAACATTTTGCTTTGGTTACCACAACTTCCTAATATGGTTTAGCATGTAGAGCTTTATATCCGTTTCATATACTCCTGTTATTTATGCATATACTTGTGGAATCCTTTATTTTATGGACCCTTGATCACTTATAATCTCAAAACAACCCATGAGTTGCACTTTAGAAGGGAATTGGTTTGGTGCTTCTCATTAGTTTTGTTCTAGTGGAACTCTTCAGTTAGGATTGATCCAGGGGTGGAGATCCCTTCTTACCTTTCTCAACATAACTCTCATTCTCTCCGGACTCCAACCCTTATTGTATGTCAACCTTGGTCTTCCTACTTTTACTGGATGCTAGTCTTAGTTTTTCCTGCTTTTTATTGTATGTCATACATAGTTTTTCTCCTGCTCTAGTAGTTGTCATGTAACGCTCTTTGTTCCCATGTTTGTTTCATCTTATGGTCCTCTCACTCTTGTTGCTTGTTCGCACACACTCGTCTGTTACTTCTCGCACATTTCATGTTAATTTTTGTTGTGCAAGCCGAGGTTCTTCATGAAACCAACCTCTCTACCTCTTTGGGTAGAGGCAAGGTTTGCATACATCCTACCCTCCTTAGAACCTATCTATATGTGGTATGCATTGGGTTCGTTTGGTCTTTATACTCCCTTTTCTAGACGATTCTTTACCGTTATTTTCGCATAGGTGACTTTTTAGGTATTCCCTTGGTCCAAAAATAAGTGTACACATTTCTATTTTAGTTTGCCCCAAAATAGGTGTCCACTCTACTTTCCAATTCTACCCTTAATTATGAGATGGAGAAATTCATTACTCCCTCTATTATCACAGTAAAATTGTCATTTAGTTGAGAGTAAATTATGTTTTTCGTCCGTGGTTTAGAAATTGTGGTTTTCGTCCCTATGGTTTGTAATTCATTGCTATTTTGTTCTTATGATTTACAATTTATTATTGTCTCGGTCCCTATGGTGTATGATTCTATACTGTTTTGGTCCTTTTTTAAAGGTAGGAATTAGTCCTAGGACAAAAATAGCAATAAATTGTAAACCATAGGGACGAAAATCTCAATTTCTAAACCACGGGGATGAAAATTGAAATTGTTAACAAACCACAGGGACGAAAATGGTAATGTACTCTTTTAGTTAAGTAAAAAGTGTAGTAATTACACTTTCCTAAAATCATGTGCCTTTTAAATCATCGACATTTATTATGGGATGTAGGGAGTAGTAAGATCCCATCTGTGCAACCATTTTTTTGGTATAATACCAAAATTTTGAGACAGGATGATGCTTAAAAACATTGTGTTGGTGTTGTAGATGCCGATCAAGAGACTATATATGGTGGTAGAGATGGCGGCACAGGGAGAGTATGGTGGAGGCGCGGAAGCAATCTACTCCGGCAAGGAAACAATTCAAATTTCACATTTCTATGATTGCCTCCAGGATATCGTCCGCTACTAGTGTATGTCGTGTATGCTTCTTATCTCTATATACACCTGCTTTCGTTTTCTACACAATACTCGAATTTTGTATCTTGGCTTGTATACTTTCCCCCCACGGCATATTTCGGCAGCAGAGTTTAGAAAGAAAAAAAACCATCAATTTTTTTTTAACTTTTGTTAACGTTGTGTGTGAAGAGTAGACCGATTGATAGCTACTTGGTCTGTGTTGTTGGTATTGATAGTCTTCTGTTTATTTGTTTTAAGAGCTCGAAAATCGGTCATTGGTTGTGATTTTTATGATGGATTATTGATTATTTGTTGTTCAAGCTTTTAAGGTATATATGAGAATTTTTATATACGTTGGATTCTTTTAAGATTCAAGGGTTTTCGTTTCATATATTCCAATTGGTAACAGAGCAAGTGTCTGAGACGACATATTTTTTCGTCTTGGTTCTAGGAGGCATTGTTTAGCCTCGGGCATGTCTAAGTCCTACTTGCGAGAATCACACAATAAAAGGTGATCAACCTGCAAGAGTTTCCAAATTAGAAAGGGTTAAGTTTTGGTTAAACCTTTTACCTCGAATTAGCCATCTATTCTTAGTCAATTTGATTAAAATTAGACAAAGGTGATGTAATTAACATAACATGAATTTCCCAAAAGAGTTTTTAGTAGGAATATATGAAATGTAAAAAGTATAATTGAGTTGGATGGTCATTTGGCATGATGTGCTACTGCCATATTAAGAACAACTGCCATAACCATAAGGCTAGTGCTCGATTGGTTTGAGCTTGAGTTTGAGCTTCAAAGGTCAAAAGTGCTAGAAGGTCGAATTCAATGAGGAATAAAAACCCCCTTGTGACCACGAAGGTTTAAATGCATTGACTTCGCGGGTGGTCGCCCTGGGATTAGTCGGCTCGGATAGTGGGTTGGATATCCAGGTTAATGAAAAAAAACAATTTCATCATATATCTACACCTATGGTTATGCTTTCAAATCAGAATTCATAACTAGAATGTAGGAAGAAGGGAAACAACTAATTGTGCCGCCATAGTTGGGATCGGGAAGAGGTAGCCTAGACCAAAGGACCATTGGCCAAACATACCTGGTAAGCGCACTTTCTTGGAGGCCGAAGGTTCAAGTCTCACAGAATATGAGAAGTGTGTACGAGTTTAATTTGCATTATATAAGATATCATATACTTAAAAGAAGAGGTAGCCTGGGCCATTGGCCTAACAGTGCCTAGCAACCTCAACTTTCTATTGGTCAGAGGTTCCCATTAAAAATGAAAAGTGTGTGTGAGTTTAATTTGATGTATATGAATACTATTTTATTGACATACCATTGTTTGTTTACATCATTGTTGATACCATCGTGATGGAGGTTCTAACAGCTTTAATATGTAGTTCCTTAGCGTGTCTTGTTATGTTCTAGTTTTAAGTAAAGAAACACAAGTCTTGGTTCGTATCTTTGTTTTAGTTCTGTAGACGATATGTAGTCATCTAATGTATCGTGGCTAAATAAAAGGAACTTATTATAGTTATTATATGAGCACAAAAAAGGAATATGCCACTATTAGGATTTTAGAGTGTTCCCTCTGTACCGGTCCCATGATCATCATATGAAAAGTAAACTACATTTTTCCTAGAGGTAGGTGGATGATGCCCGGCTTGAACCTAAGACCTCAAGTGAAAAGATGAATCTTATAAACAAGATTTCAAAATTTGTTCTTTGTCCGGTCACAATGTGATAGGAAAGGTGAGCACATAAAAATTTGTTGTTAAGAGTTTTAACTTACAAACCTCTTCTAGTTTCCGGATTTAAGTTGGCCTAACGATCACAATTTATACCTTTGGGCTAAAAAAGAAAGCCCAACATGGTTATATAAGTGCCCATCAGTCCCAGTCCTTGTCCTACATCAGAACAGGCCTGAGTTTGGTCATCTCTAGACTCTCTAGCACCCAATACACCAACAAAACAAACAGACTGGTTCAGTTATTGGTTCAAGATTTTCCAAATCGGTTCTTAGTTTGGTAAGCTTTAAAACCAAGAGGTAGGTTCATATGACAATGATACATAAATAAGAAAATGACCAAATTACGTACAAAATCACATGTGATTTTACATTAACGGTAAAAAAAAGTGTATGGGCGACTTTGGCTGCGACTTCAAGTCTCAAGACAAAGTCACGTAAATCATATGTGATTTTAGTGTAAAATCATATATAATTTGACTCTTTTCTTATTTATCATTCTTGTATGAACGTGACTCTTAAAACCAAATTAATATGTGTTTTTAGTTTTTCATATGTATGTATCAGATTTAAACAATCTCCTAAACATGTTTTTTGGTTGTTCTTTATTTTTTTCAATATCCTAGAGCATCCTTAGATCCTGTTTGGTTTGCAGGAATGAAATGGATTTGGGGGGATTTGGATTTCAAATTCATTTCAATCTCATGTTTGGTTTGTTAGATTGTTCGGATTTAAAATACTAGAATTTTAAAATCCTTAGGGGTGCTTGAGATTTCAGGGCATTTCGCAGGATTGTATGCAATAAGATTTTAAAAGAATATTAAAAACATTTGTTTTGTAATAATCGATAAATAAAAATGTAATTTAATTATTTTTATAATTTTTTATAAAATATTTATAAATAATGGAATCCAATTTCATTCCAAATCTCATAAATAAAATACCATTGTTGGACCTTATGCTCTTTAAGTTCGGGTAAGAAGTGACATTTTTTTAGTTTTTTATTTTATTTTATTTTATTGACTTTATAATTATTATTAATGTTGAAAAAATTAATGAGAACGAAACAATTTTAAAAAAATGTTTTTATAAAATGGTAAATTGCATGAAAAAATAACGTATTTTAACTTGATTTTTTTTTTGAGTAATGTACTTTCAAGATTTTCATTTTGGTACATAAGATTTAAAGTTTTAAACATTTAAGTACCCGAATAAACGATTGAAACATTAACCGATTACCATGCTGATATGGCGAACGATGTGATATTCAACTCAGTATTATTTGCTATTCAACCCATCACTCCCCATATCAGCATGGTAAACGATTAATGTTTCAATCGGTTATTCAAATACTTAAAAATTTAAAACTTTAAATTTTAGATATTAAAATAAAAATTTTAAAAATACATTATCCAAAATAACAATTAAGTTAAAATTTGTTCCTTTTTCGTAACTTTACGTCTATAAAAGCTTGTATCGAAGATGCTTTTAGGTTATAACGCGTAATCGAGTTGAGAGGGTGAAGGAAAAAGGGTTAGTAGGATACAGCGTAGAGGGCCGGTAGTGGTGACCATCTGACATCGATTTCCATGTTTATGATACATCACACCCAATACCAACTCTCCACGTGGACTACACAGACTGGTTCACACCATCGATTCCTTTCTCTCTTCCCCCCAAATCCCTTCTCTCTACTTTTTTGTCACTAAAGTCTAGAGAGAGAAACATGATGCCTGTGAGCCATTGTCGCCATTAATATATATATATATATATATATATAAAAGCTTCTTCACTCTCACCCCCTTAATCTTTGCTTTCCCATTTCCCCCATCTTCTTCGTTTGTTTTCTTTCGATTTACTTTTTCAAGGTTTCTTTGATTCGCTCATGTTCTTATATTCGAATCTTGATCTTCTCTTTGCATATAATAATTCAGAAACCCTTTTTCAAAAGATGTTTTCCTCTTTCCCCACTTCAGTTTTATTCATCCCCAATTTCTAATTCACGCCACATCTCTCCACCCTTTCTCTTTCTTTGAAACGTAAACGAGTTTTTGTTGTTGTTTGTTCCATCTGATGTTTAGTTTCGACTCATCTTATCATCATCAATCACCAATCAACTCTTCATCGAGCTCGATCCCTTCTAATTTCCTTCACCCCACCTATTCCTGCTCTTTTTCCCGTTTGAATTTCATCAAATTCCGCCTTAAAATTTGATTTCGGAAACCCATTAGGGTTTCTTCGTATTTTCTCGAGTTGAAGGATTTTGAAAAAATGGGGGATCGGTTTAGATCGGCCACGCAGTTGGACGACTTGCCGTTGCATTTGATTTTTGAAATCTTGACATCCGGCGGCCTATTGGGTGTGATGGATCTTGTGTGTTTGGAGCTAACCAATTCAACTTTTCGAGGTACTCATGGATTGGTTCCTCACAAGTTGAAATCATTGGTCGATTTTGCAGCTTTTCAGGTTTGTGGATCACATCCTATATACGTTTGCTTGAGTTACAGAGCTCAGGAAGAGCTATTAACTCGATGTGCTGGAAATTGGAAGAGAATTTTGAGGTTCTTGCAGTCAGTTCATCAGTCCTCAGACGTGGTTGAAACTTCTGATGGCAATGTATGATTTCTGGGCTCTTGATTGTTGACTAATACAACTCTTTATTTCAAAACAAAAAGCTTGTTAAGACGTCCAAAAACGTCTTAATCAACTTATTGTAACACCTTTACTTAAACACACAATTAGGTCTTATAAACCCAAGTCCTATAAAGCAGTATATTATGCCATTTAGACATATTTGGTGTCTTATAAAGCTGACATTGTTGTAGTGAACAACCATGACAATTTATGGTCCTTATATGCATTTAGGGGCCGTTTACCCAATTGCTTACCCGGTAAGCGCTTACTGATAGGAGTCAACACTATGATTTATTTTGATGCCCAAGATTTTAGTACATTAAAACATATCGAATGCAATAATTTACTGGTTAAGCGCTTACCTAGGTAAGAGTCGTCATCCTCACTTACCGGGTAAGACTTTCCATCATGCTCATCGCTCTTACCCTGTAAGATTCTTGGCCCTTCTTATGTTCATCCAATAAGGAAATTTATCCGGTAAGCACTTACCAAGTAAGTGTTTAGTAAACGGCACCTTAGCTAACATCATAATTACATTGGTAAATGGATGTTACTTGATACTTTGGATGTTTGTAGCAGATGCAAATTAGGAGTGGAAGGTATCATACGTTACTGATCAAGGATTCAACGGTTTACTCTTGTGGTTCTAGTTTGTGTGGCGTTCTTGGTCATGGTCCTGAAACAACACAATGTGTAGCATTCACTCCGATCAAGTTCCCAAATCATGCCCACGTAACGCATGTTTCAGCTTCCCACAATCATGCCGCCTTTGTGACACAATCGGGAGAGGTTTGCACACGTCTTTGTTTTTACATTTTAAAGGCTATAGTTGTTATACACGTGAATGAAGTGATATTTATTTATTAAAAGATGTTGAACTCTGAAGTCTTATTTCACTTTTGTTGGTATGAGGTGGTACTTAAGTTTGAGAGCGAAATCAATAACACTGTATTGTAAACTGATAAATGTCTGAATGTGTGATTGTGTTTAGCCCTGATAATATTATACTGTTTAACTTGTAAGATTAAACGTCTAAATCAAGAAATACAATGATTTCGATCCCGATGATGATCTCTAGCTATGAATGTTCATAGGTTTTCACATGTGGTGACAACTCGTCCTTTTGTTGTGGGCATAGTGATACAAGCCGTCCAATATTCAAGCCTAGGTTGGTCGAAGCACTAAAGGAAGTCCGTTGCAAGCAGGTACTCATACAACAATTGGTATTTTGATGTTTGTTTAATGTTTATATGCATTCTATTGTTTAGAGTCACACCTTGAACGGAGATGGGGTGCATCAAACCTATTGAAGATAGTCATATAGATGTAACTGTTGTTGGAATCTCACATCAGCTGAACAAAAACCATATAACCTATGTTAAAATGTGTGTGTGTGTATATATATTATACATAGAGAGAGAGGGAGAGAGAAAGAGGGAGGGAGGGAGGTTTAGGGGAAAAACCCCAAAAAATGGAAAACTGAGGAACACTCTGACAATCGTTCATCTGGACATGATGCACATGTGCATAGAAGTAACTCAAGTTGTTTTTTGGTTTTTATGCATGTCTGCATGTTATGCACATGTGCATACCAGACGAATTGCTAACAAATTACTTGTATGCACATGTACGTACCGTCTGGATGAACGGTTACTGGGGTGGTCCTCAGTTTTTCATTTCTTTGTGGTTTTTTCCTAAACCTGAGCCGATATCTATATATATGTACAAACCTCCCCATCCTATAGGTCCTTTTGTTAAATAATCTTCAGTCAGGATTTAAGTTTTTCTTAAATCCATGACCTTCTGACAAGTTTGAGAATGCCACTCACACACAAGAACACCTAGAATCCTATAAGAAGGTCATGGATTTGAAAATCACCTTTCAGGGAGGTTTAGCTAAATTAACCCCTCTACTACAAGGGCTTTTTTTTGAGAGAGTTTCAAAGGGGTTCCATGTATCTTAACAATTGTTTGTAAGGCACATCTGCTAATGTTGGTATCCTTGTATTCTCATCAAATAAGTCGCGCATTATTTCAGGTTGCAGCGGGGGTTAGCTTTACTGTGTTTCTAACAAGAGAAGGTCAAGTATACACATGTGGGACCAGTGCACACGGCCAACTCGGCCATGGTGACACCCTGGACCGACCAACACCAAAACTTGTGGAAGCCCTTGTGAGCGTGGGCCCCGTTGTCCAGATTGCTGCTGGTCCGGGTTATGCCCTTGCTGTCACCAATGATGGAACCGTTTATTCATTTGGTTCTGGAACCAATTTCTGTCTTGGCCACGGGGAGCAGCACAATGAGCTACGCCCTCGGCCACTCCAGTCGTTCAGGAGAAAGGGCATCCACATTGTCCGTGTCTCTGCTGGTGACGAACATGTCGTTGCACTCGATTCTAACGGATATGTAAGCCAACACCACCTTTTTTCTTAAAGCATTTCATCTTTCGGTCTTGATGTTTCTTAAAGCATTTCATAACGGAATTTCAGGTCTACACTTGGGGGAAAGGCTATTGTGGGGCACTTGGCCATGGGGATGAGATCGATAAGACGACCCCCAAGCTCCTGAGTAGCCTCAAAACTCACCTCGCTGTTCAGGTGCTTTTTTTAAGTATATAATATTTATATATGCCAACACTCGTATAAAATCCCCTGATATGATCATTCTATTAGAAATTGAGGGTTCCATGGTCAATAAAACCGGATAAATCACTTTGAGAAGGTCATTCAGCTAAATGGTCCATCTCTGGGCTTGTTTTGTCAGCAGCTTAATGAACTTAATAAGATTCACAGCTTATTAAGTCATCTATACATGACTGTTTGGTAGTGGCTTAATGATACATGAATAACGTATTCTATAAGCTTCTAGGGGGAGCCTTATACAGAAAGCCAAGTTTATTAGAACCTGCCCCTACCAATTAAAATACACGTGAATAAAAAAACCCTCTCAAACAAAAAATCTTTCCAATCTATATATATAGACAGATAATCCATACAGACATCTTTATTCATACGGAAGTTGATGGAAAACCAACCAAACAACCCCATAACGATTTTGTGATGGTTGTAGGTGTGTGCAAGCAAGAGGAAAACCTTTGTGTTGGTGGATAATGGATGTTTATATGGATTTGGATGGATGGGTTTTGGCAGTTTGGGGTTTCCAGATAGAGGGGTATCAGATAAAGTCTTGAAACCTAGCATGCTTTCAAGTCTAAAGGATCATCACATTTCTCAAGTCAGCACAGGTTTGTATCATTCGGTCGTGGTCACTAGTCGAGGCCGCATATTTGGATTCGGAGACAATGAACGAGCCCAGCTCAGCCACGATAAGTTAAGAGCTTGTCGCGAACCGAGCGAAATCTTGGTTCAAGAAGCTGCTGGTGGTACCCTTCCTCCATGACCACAAAGATTAGGATCAACTACAGGTATTCAAAAGGTTAGGAGGTGTTTGTTCTGTTGCATCATGTTTTGTACCGTTTGTTTGTATGAATTTAGATAAATTGTCCGTTTATTTTTTACGTTAGATAAACAACTCGAAAAACATAACCACGCCGTCTTACGGATATTTGTTTCGTATATGTCGAAAATAAATTCCTTTTTACATTTTCTATGTATTTGTTTGATTTGGAGGTTTGTTGCGGAAAGATCAAATAAGAACATGATCAAAACGTGTGTATAAAAAACTGTCAACCCGAGAAACCTGCTGTTAAAATATTATAAAATTTTATTTATATACATGTATGTTTATTATGTTATACATATATGTGTGTGTATATATATATATATATACATATATATATATATATATTAATAATGTTTGTATTTCATTGTAGCTAAACATATATGTTACCAAAAGAGATTCACGATCAAAGAATGATGACAAATAATCTAATTAATAAGAGAATTATTGAAATCTTTTCTGCAGCAACAACAAATTGATATGTCAGAAAATATGAATGATATTGATATATATATATATTTGGTTGACGAATCCGTCAATCAAAATACTCTGTCATTTTATGTTGTACTTTAGTGAAAAAAATGCTTAGTTATAGTATTTCGCTACAACAACATTAGATCTTATATGACACCAGATATGTCTAAGCGTCCTTGTATGATACTCTATAAGACAAAACAAGAAAAATGTCTTATTACAAAGTGTCTTAACAAATGCTACGACGCTTTTAAAATAAAGTGTCGTATTAGTTATTTTATACGAAATGACTTGAAAAAGTGTCATATGAACATCGGTGTCTTGTAAATAGATGAGTTTACGAGACATTTCTCAAAATGTTTCTATAAAATTACTAATACAATATTCTAAAGATCATTCTAAAACACTTGTTGAAACGTCCTATAAACCTATTGTAACTTTTTTAGATAGGACGTTTTATAGTATGATCTATAAACTTAAATTTTATGAATTATTTCATTCGTCAAATTTATATAACTACTAACCCGCAAACCCAACCCAAACCGCCTCAACCCGCAAGGATTGGGTTGGGTTATACTTTTAAACCGCCATATTTGTTTTGAGTTGTAAAAATGTTGTAAATCGCTTAATCCAACCCACGTACATCCCTACCAATCAACATCCAATTAATCATCCGATGATCATCCAATTGTCCATCCAACCATTATCTAACTATCATCTAATTAATTTATCTTCAAGTTGTTTAAATCGGAATTTGTTTTATGTAAGGTTTTGAATTTTTAACTTCTTTTGTGTTGATTTTAACACATATTAAGAGTGATTAATTAATTTATATCATTGTTGGAGAATTGAATTGAATCAACACACTTGATATATCCAATCTCATATAATCCATTGGATATCCAATAAAAATATCAGATGGATTAAACCAAACCGATCCAATCATCCATTAAATTTGATTGGATCGATTATTCGATGTTAATCAGATTAAATCGGTTAACAAAATCTGACGTACAATAAATAATTAGCTCGGTTCGACTCTCCTGACAACCGGTGGATATCAACAGTAATACTAATAACTGTTTTAACTTTGATTTTGGTTTTGTTGATATATGTGGCGTTATTGTGTTCCACGTATTTATTTCATGACACATGTCCAAATTAACCTAGTATTCCACAAACGAAAACAACACGTCATGGACGTCCGTACAACGTGACTCCATGTGGAGACCGTTCACACACCCTGACATCAACTTTTGTCCGTAATCCTACTTATTTTGTAATCCACCAAAATAAAATAAAATATAATACTGTTTTATTTTATCTGTCTGTCCAACGTTTAATTTCAGACGTACATAACAATTATAATTATTGAGTTTTTCAACGATAATATATTTACAGGTGCAACTTCATGAAATTAGTTTCGAACATAGCCTGAAACGTCCTTACCAGATATTTTACTTTATAATATATATTGATGTTAGATACTTAATCATGATTTTTGGTAGAGATGGCAAAAAAAACCCCGAAACTTTCGGATCGGAGATGGGATGGGAATCGGGAACATATTCGGGGATTTTAGTATGAACGGGAATCACCGGCCTGATATGTGTATATATATTAATTTTAATTTATATATATAATAGCATTAAAAGAAAAAAAAATACTAATTTTAAAATTTAAAAACCTTTTATCTACTTTAGCTCAATACCCCAAATACGGTTCACGAAAAAATCTAGTTTATTTGTCTAATCATGAAATTGTGATGTTAGTTGTATAATGTTTGAAGTTCTGTTTGTTTTTATATTGTAATCTAAGATGTGTGTAATTGGTTTGATTATGTTTGATACATTTTGACTTACATCTTTAAAAGAATTGTAATTTAATTTCTAGTTGTAAAAATTAACATATTGTAATTTATTTCAGATTGGTTTGGGTTTCAGGTTAGGATATAACCAACGCGAACGGAAAAACCAACGGAAAAAGGGGGATTTTTACCCTTAACGGGTTCCCCAACGGGGAACAGGAAAACAACGGGTACATGACGGAGATCCCCCATAAAATCTCCGACAAGGATCGAAGCAATTATAGGGATCATTTTAGTTATCGGTTTCGAAAACGGGAATACCAATATCCAGCAAAAAAAGGCAAGGAATAAACTTAACACGTGAGTAGGCCCAGTTCGATTACAAGATATTACTCAAACGATCCAAAACTATTTCATAATTACAAAACTTCCCTTCATCTTTCTCTTTCTTCCAACATTGTTCCTCTTTGTCACCCTACTCGATCATGCACTCTAAATGCTCCCGGAGGACTTCCAACATGCCGGAAAATCTCACTATTCCGACGACGCTACAGTCGTCTTCAATCACCCACACGTAATTTACACGGTGTGCGATTGCCTGAATCATCACCGCCACCAACGAGCTTCCGGGATGGCAAACGATAGCCTCTGCCCTCCTCATCATCCTGGCTGAGTAGCTGCTTGACCTTTTGTATCTCCGTGACTGTGTAGTTGTCGGCGACGGCGCCGTTTCCTCGTCGGACGATGAGTTGTTATTACAGTCTGGAATTCCGGTGGAGTAAATTGAGAACTCCTCGAGCATTCCCTTTAGATTTCTCTCCTTCAACCTTTCTTCCACTACCCTGATTATATCTTCCGGTGGGCCACCGCAGTCGATGTACGCCATCAGGTCGCCGGCGGATAGCGTCGTGATAGCAGCTGCAACCATCTCGTCACAGTAGATGAGGGTAAAAGGAGATATTTCCCCAATCAATACACCGTCATCGTCGATGACAGCAACGGAAGTCTGGTCGGCGAGAGAGGTGGAAATGGCTTCCACGGCTTTGGAAGCCGGAGAATGGTAATTGATTGTGAGGACGTCGGTGGTGATGATACCGAGGGAGTCGATGGAATAAGCGGCGGTTGGGGAGAATAAACCAATGGAACTCAGAAGGAATCTGATCACATCTTCTTGTGTCAGCCAACAGAATTCACGGCCACCGGAATGTATGGTCGGAGTAATTGATGGGTATTGGCGGAGTTGTTTTCTTTTCAAGGTTTTATTCTTGATAGGCACTACAAGATTCTGAGCACCGTTGATTATAAGATCAATGGCTTCAAACAAACTGCAAAACACAAGTCAAAAGCTAAAGAAACAAGAAGAAAGAACCAAACAGAAAGAAACAAGAAGAAGAAACCAAATGAAATGAAAGTTTAGGGTTCCATAAAACCTGGAGGAGGGTTCCACATGTCTAACGACTCCGGGAACATGTGMGAGTAAAGCAGAAACTGGGGATTTGAGTGCCGATGAAGGAGAGGAGATGTTATCTTCTTTGCAGAGGTAGCAGATGATGTCGACCATGCAGATTTTTCCGACGCAGCGRCAGTCGTCATGAATGAGTTGCAGGTGGCCGGTGGTGGAGTTATGGTGGTTGCATGCCCAGATACTGATGTGGGTGTCGTCGGAGGATTTGAGTGCGGTTAAGGCGTGGYGGACGGTGGCGGAGATGGAGAGGGATCGGAGGGGAGGCTTGCCGAGGCAAAGATCAGAGACCTTATATGCCAACAACCGAGCTGCCATACACAGATTTCAGAAGTAAATCGAGAAGAGATTCGTGTTTGTGATATTGATGTGGACGAGTATATATACACATATGGTTAGTGGAAATTTTGTGGGTTTGGAAGTTTGTATTCATTTTAGAAAAGTTTACAAGGTTTTCTTTAGAATTGGGTTTTGAAAAAGTTGATGGACTCATCGTCGGGTTTTGAGTGGAAGGCCTAACACATACGGTCGTGGTTGAGGCCACGGGATTTGCGAAGGTGGCGCACGCCGCATCAGAGCAGAAGGAGTCTCGCCTTGAACTCCGAGTATCTTTTTGGTACAAAGTCGAGAGGAGAAAGAAAATAACCGTTTTTTTTAAAACGGTTTTTGACTTAGTCTAACCACGATTTAGAGATAATGCTCAGTGGAAAAAAATCCTCCAACATGATCTACGGTTTTCGAGGAGGATTTCGTGAAGAGTTGAAGGCTTCACCCAGTATAAAAACTGGGTTGAAGCCAACTTTCAAACACACAGAAAAAAAAACGGATTTTCCTTCTACTTTTGCTGCTTCCGAACGTTGTTTTTCTTCTCTACCAATCTCTGCATCCACCGTGCTCTATTTTCGTTTTTGATCGTTGTTCATAAACAAAAAGTATACTGCATCAAATCCTGGGGCTTTGCGACTAGCAAACTCACAGCGAGAAAATAGTTGTCGTATAAAACCTTAAAGGACAGGTTTTTTACCGTGCAGATTGCGTTTCATCAACAGTTTAATCAGGTTGGTTTTATATATTTAATGCATTGTATTCTTAATCCTTGTCATATTCATCCGGTAAGGTAATGTGACTTGGTGAGCACTTACTGGGTAAGCATTTGGTAAACGGCACCTTAGGAATTGATCTGATGCTTCTCGGTACACCACTACACCTCATTGTTATTGACATCCAATTAGAATTCATTCAAAGATGAATATCTCTTCTCACGATTTTTACCATAACCTTCTTTATATATATATACACACACACACACATTTGGGATCACGTGAGACCAGTCTGTTTCCATGAGACCCGTGAGACCACTTTTTTGCACGTGAAACTTCACAGCGTTTGCTGTGAAGGTAACTTTTACAATGTTTTGCTATAAAAGTTCGGTTTTTTTTACCTTTTCAAGTGTACAAAAGTGGTCTTCCGGGTTTTCACGGAAACAGACTGGTCTTACGTGAACCTAATTTTATATATATATATATATATATATATATATAACCAGTTGTCCAATTCAGTCCTTGATACATCAAGTACCAAAAAAAATTATGTGACAGGTGTTTGTTATTTTGTGTTTTTTGAAAACTGAATCTTCAATTATTTAAATTTTTAACGAGATTCCATTATGATTCAAGTTTAAGTGATAAGAGGTTCTAATACTACCCCTTCAATAAAGCTAGATGGATAAAGATTGCTCCAGAGTGTCAAACGGGGCCTAGACCAAAGGCAGACTTAGAAATGAAGATATGAAGTCTTGTGTTTGAGTCTTTCATCACGAACTTTGTTTAGAAACATGATAAATATGAAATTAAGAAAATGACACAAACATGAAACTGAGATGGGAAAAAAGCCATACAAACCAACTCTACATAAATAAACTTGTGTTATTATTGTAGTTTCAAAACATATGTGGTTGCAAATAACAAAGTGATATGCTGACACATTTCACGACCCTAAACTTTTTATTACTACGACGGAGAAACAAAAAGTGATGGTCTATGCCACCGTATGCACTAAGCTAATGTGGGTCCTCCTTAGGACAAGACGACTACAAATTGCCTCAAAATCGAGTCCTCTGTAGTGGTGGACATTGATTCTGATAAAATATGAGAATATATGAAAAATGAAACCCCATTAAAAGATAAAATAGGTTCCACATGTTGAGGATAATTAAAAATGGTTCAAATTTAGTTCGTGAACGATTTGAACATTTATAATGATATGACTCAACTTCAGTTCATACAGTATATAATTTGTTCGAAAAAATATGTGGTAGCACAATTCGATTTCTTGAAACTAACCAAAGCATGTTGGCAGTTGTTAGTGACGAATAAAATCCAGAAATTAACAAGAAACCCTGTTTCCGATGTCAATGATTAGAACTGGTTTTAAGTTTCTTACACAGAAATAACATCAACACTAGAAATGCAGTACATAAATCTTACGATTTTTGGGACCAGACCCGTGGTAGATACTATTTCCTTAAAACATATTCACCCCGCCCCCCAATTAGTGCATCAATTTCCCGTCATATAATAATTTGGAACAGTTCGACATCAAACTTCATCACGCTTGAGCTTTTCTCCTGATTTATGTCTTGTATCTTGTATATCACTTTTATATAATTAAATACGATATTAGTCAACGACAGGATGAATGATGTTAGTGTCTGATATTCTGTGGTCACCCTTATTGTAGTATTTGTACCTGTCAAACATACGTACTACACAAGTTCTTTGCTGTAAATCTGCTTTCGGTCCAAGTTTTACACTGATACAGCTATGGTGAACCTGTTAATTAGCCATATGTAGTAGACTGGTTGTTCATTGCAGCTATGAATCCATTCTTATATGTGGGACATCTTAAAGACGCCAATATTCCTCTGATCAACCTCAACATCTACAGATCAATTTCACATTCATAAGAAGTTCGTTTTGAACATACAGTATGTCAAAACGATGCTTGCACGTTACGTGAACCATAATTCTCTTGCCAATTATATAGCTTGGATCCGATTTGGTTTTTGAGTTTGAAATAGAAATAGCACTAACAACCCGTTTTTTTCCAACAAAATTATATTCGATATTTCCACATATTGAAACAAGATATTTTGATCTGAACGAACTACTCTATTTTAGTCAAAAACTTAGAAAAACCAGATCTGATATTATTATATTATTAGCAATTATAAAATTTAATATCAAACCGGTAGGTTATCAACTTATTATCAAAAAATAATGAACATAAAGACTAATTGAAGGAAAAGTCCATATGATACAAAAACAACATTTTCTCAAAAATAAGATGTTGAGTGAATAAAACTCAATACACACACACATATATATATATATATATATATCAATCTATGTATATATACGTATATATACATATATATAGACTTGGGATCACCTGAGATCAATATGTTTTCGTGAGACCCGTGAGACCACTTTTTTACACTTGAAACTTCACAGTGTTTTTGCTGTGAAGGTTCGGCTTCTTTTTACCTTCACAGTGTTTTGCTATGAAGTTTCAAATGTAAAAAAGTGGTCCCACGGATCTCACAAAAACATGTTGGTTTCACGTGAACCCAACTATATATATAGATGCATATGGCCCCGATGAGAAATTGAAGGTATGCCATCTTTTAACGTCGAACTCCATCACCACATACATTTACACACTTCTTCTATAAGTTAACTGAATCGCAACGACAGATATAAGATAATAGCGCCAAAAGATTTGAAACCGTCTCTCATATGTTTTATGATGAAAGTACCTAAAATCATTATTCCGACTTGACAATTCGTGCATGATTATAATGCTTGGTTATATCTGTCATTTGGTTGATGAATACATATGAGTTGTTTGTTCTAAAAAACATATAGGTTTTTTTAATCGATTAATTCATATGAAATTGACAAATGATAAGATCAGATTCAGATCAAAATATATTTGATGAACCGAACATGTTCCCAACCTGTCATATTACCGATCGTCCACGTACAAATAATTACCCCAAGTTAAATTTCTTGATTGATGTTTTGTCATCTTAAATTTAATTGTCTAATATCAATCATTTAATTTTATCTTGTAGTGATTTGTGTCCAACTAGCTTTTGCCAAATAGGGAATGTAAGATTCCACATTGGATAGAATGTGGGGTTAGATTCCGGGAAAACAGTAAAAATTAAAAAACAGCAAAACACGCCGGTAACCATTCATCTGGATGATATACACATGTGCATACAAGTAATTTGTAAACATTTTTTAACACATGCACGTGTGCATAAAACTAGAAAGCAAATCAGTTTTCAATTACTTGTATACATATGTATATAAATATTTGTATATATATATATATTACGATAAATGTAAAATGTAATTTTAAATAATTTGAAAACACCAAATAACATTAATTCACCATTTCATCATTTCTTTTGTTACTTGATGTATCACGGAGTGAATTGGACAACTGATTTTATATATATAGATTATGTGTGTGTGTCATATACTCTTCTTCCCTCCACATCAATATCACACACGCACACATACAAAAACACGAATCTCTTCTCGATTTACATCTGAAAATCTGTGTATGGCAGCTCGGTTGTTGGCATATRAGGTCTCTGATCTTTGCCTCGGCAAGCCTCCCCTCCGATCCCTCTCCATCTCCGCCACCGTCCGCCACGCCTTAACCGCACTCAAATCCTCCGACGAYACCCACATCAGTATCTGGGCATGCAACCACCATAACTCCACCTCCGACCACCTGCAACTCATTCATGACGACTGYCGCTGCGTCGGAAAAATCTGCATGGTCGACATCATCTGCTACCTCTGCAAAGAAGATAACATCTCCTCTCCTTCATCGGCACTCAAATCCCCAGTTTCTGCTTTACTCTCACATGTTCCCGGAGTCGTTAGACATGTGGAACTCTCCTCCAGGTTTTATGGAACCCTAAACTTTCATTTCATTTGGTTTCTTCTTCTTGTTTCTTTCTGTTTGGTTCTTTCTTCTTGTTTCTTTAGCTTTTGACTTGTGTTTTGCAGTTTGTTTGAAGCCATTGATCTTATAATCAACGGTGCTCAGAATCTTGTAGTGCCTATCAAGACTAAAACCTTGAAAAGAAAACAACTCCGCCAATACCCATCAATTACTCCGACCATACATTCCGGTGGCCGTGAATTCTGTTGGCTGTCACAAGAAGATGTGATCAGATTCCTTCTGAGTTCCATTGGTTTATTCTCCCCAACCGCCGCATATTCCATCGACTCCCTCGGTATCATCACCACCGACGTCCTCACAATCAATTACCATTCTCCGGCTTCCAAAGCGGTGGAAGCCATTTCCACCTCTCTCGCCGACCAGACTTCCGTTGCTGTCATCGACGATGACGGTGTATTGATTGGGGAAATCAGTCCTTTTACCCTCATGTACTGTGACGAGATGGTTGCAGCTGCTATCGCGACGCTATCCGCCGGCGACCTGATGGCGTACATCGACTGCGGTGGCCCACCGGAAGATATAATCAGGGTAGTGGAAGAAAGGTTGAAGGAGAGAAATCTAAAGGGAATGCTCGAGGAGTTCTCAATTTACTCCACCGGAATTCCAGACTGTAATAACAACTCATCGTCCGACGAGGAAACGGTGCCGTCGCCGACAACTACACAGTCACGGAGGTACAAAAGGTCAAGCAGCTACTCAGCCAGGATGATGAGGAGGGCAGAGGCTATCGTTTGCCATCCCGGAAGCTCGTTGGTGGCGGTGATGATTCAGGCAATCGCACACCGTGTGAATTACGTGTGGGTGATTGAAGACGACTGTAGCGTCGTCGGAATAGTGAGGTTTTCCGGCATGTTGGAAGTTCTCCGGGAGCATTTAGAGTGCATGATCGAGTAGAGTGACAAAGAGGACCAATGTTGGAAGAAAGAGAAAGATGAAGGGAAGTTTTGTAATTATGAAATAGTTTTGGATCGTTTGAGTAATATCTTGTAATCGAACTGGGCCTACTCACGGGTTAAGTTTATTCCTTGCCCTTTGGGCCTTTCTTTTTATTATAATAAAACAAAAATGGTTGCAAATATACCAAAATTATAATTAATTATTTAATCTAAATATTTATTATTATAAACGTAAAAACAATCAAGTTTGAAAACATGATGGTGGTGTTCGATTGGTTTGAGCTTTAAGTTTCGAAGGTTAAAAGTGTTTGGAGGTCCTGAGTTCGAATCCAAGGAAGAATAAAAATATGCTTGTGACCATGGAGGTTCAAATGCGGTGACTTTGGGCTACCCGTGAAGCGGATGGTTTCTCAATAATGTTTTGGATACATTTATCGTTTGAAGCAAATCATATCGTTTATGTGGTGTAGTTTGTACCAAACAAATTTAAAGAGTCCTATGACTAAGTTATAACGTGTCTATACCTTGTCTTCCATCTCCTGACTCCGGACGGAATTATAGTATATATATTAGAGTCACAATTATATATATATATATATATATATATATATATATATATTGAGAGAGAGAGAGAGAAGGGGGGAAAGTTCAAATGCTTACCTTTTTTGAATTTTTGTATATGAATCAGTTAAAAGTTGACATATGAAATAATTAATGTATTCACATATGAACTCGTTTGCCTTTTATTTATAAAAGTTACGAAACTACCCATTTATCTTCCGCATATACATGCCATGAATTATCTGGTACTTGATGATCAAAGCCGCAAATATTGACAAGATTAAGAGTTATGATCAGTTATTTACTTCTCAAATATTTAACATTTCTCAAATAAACCTTTATCTATTGTGATGAGGTTTGAATAACGGTTTCATCATTCAAAATTGAAAATACGGTTCTTATACAGTTTGATGGTTTAAACATCAATCTTGGTTATTTGATTCGTAAATAATTAATGAGATATATGATGATTGGGGTGCCTTCATTTGATAATCCTTTAAATTGTGATAACCTTGAGGACTAGTAAATCATGTGATCTTTTTCCATCTACGACTTCGATTTATGGGTTGTTTGATAGTTGTTGAATGGTTTGGTACAGAATAATTAAGTGTTCCAGAATGATTAAGAAGCTCTTATGATATAGTGCAAAATAAAATATAATTGCTTGGTAAATTGTTTACATTGAAATTAGGGTGTTGAATGGTTAAGGGAGGCCTAAAATGCAAAATCATTCAGAGAATTTTAGAACCATTAAGAGAGACTTTTTTTTACCAAACAAGATTCACCTCTTAATGATTCAAATGTTACCTCTTAATGGAACTAAACAACCCATGTGTTTATCATATATTTGTTTCACAATAAGAACATTTATTATGTGTTTATCAAACAAAAGATGCAACTAAAATATTTAACATTGTAAAACATATATATATATATATGGAAAAAATCATATGATAAAACAACAGTTGTCACAATATACAAGATTGTTATCTAATTAAGGGTAAATTGCATGAAAAAGTAACATAATGTAACTTGAAACCTATTTCATGTAACATACTTTCAAAACTTTCATTTTAGTACCAACGATATAAAGTTTTAAATATTTAAATATCCAGGTAACCGGTTGATGTGAAGAGTGATTTGTTATCCAACTCAGTATTATTTGTTATTCAACCCAATTTCATCGCATCACTCGCCACATCAGCATGGTAATCAATTAATACTTCAACTGATTACATGTGTACTTAAATATTTAAACTTTATATCTAATGTATCAAAATATAAGTTTTGAAAATATGTTACTTAAAATAAGAATCAAATTAAAGTACGTTACTTTTTCATACAATTTATCTCATTCTTTAGCGATAACAGTGGGTAATGAATAGCATAGGAGTGATCGAAGAATTGAAAGAAGAAAGAAACAAAATAAAATAAGATCCAAAGAAAAATAAAAACAAAAATATAATAAGCTTCATGTGATAGAAATGGTAGGTGACAAACAACCGCCGAAAGGCTCCAATCGGCTCGGCTCAGCCGCTGTCACAGCAGGATAATGAGACGCGCTGTTGCTTATCTTATATTTTTCGAATGTTTTCCCTGCTGCGAACAAATTATCACAAAGAACCAAGAGGTTATTTTTGTAATTTCCCCACCAAAATAATCCATATGCTATGATTTGGTGATAAATTGAAAACCGAATTTCCTTTTTCTTTTTTCTAAACTTAATCTATACTATATATTATAAAACATTTGACAAAAAAAATTAAAAATTATTTTTTATGTATAAAATAATGTTTATTGATATATATCACTTAAAATTCAAAATTACATATAAATTATGTATAAATACAATTTATTAAAGCTTCATTTTTCAATTTGTATAACTAATTATAAATAAACATAATTAAATACGGGATAAACATATTTTTTTAATATAAAAAAATTAAAATAATTATTAATTATAACAAAATACTTAATTATTATCTTTATAAAAATTATTTTATTAAACGATAAATAAATTACTTCATTGTTAAATCTAAATTAAATTATAACTAAAATATTGAATTAGAAAAATTACAAAAAAAATCCAAAACTTTAAATAGTAAATTTGATACTAATATATAACTATTTTTCAAAAAAAATTATGATATATTTAAACTTATATTTCATTCAAAAATAAAAACTTTCTCAAAACTTCCAAAAACCATATAATAACAATATAAATAAATAATAAAATACAGCATTAAAATTAAAATATATTCCGCTTATATTATACAACCACCTCCTAGTTTTTAATAATATGCAACCACAGACATTGACTATTTTCACAAAAGACCCTCAACTTTTAAAAACTTTCAAAATAAGCCCCTATCATTTAGAAATGTGTCATTTAACAAAGAAGGCTCCAAGATTGTTCTGTCCCAAATGTGAACTCCATCAGTTGCATAACTTGACTTCTATCCCCTTGGTCCTATCAAAAATCATAACAACAATATCCAAAAACCATAAATCCATAAAACTCTCTTTTAGCCCATAAAAGAATTACAACATAACAACATCCACAAAACAAAAATCCTCAGATTCACCAAAAACATTTTGACCATGTGACAGATGGTATGAATCCTATGTAAAAATGGCATTGCCAAATGCAAACAGTGAGTTCAAACGGTCGCTCAAGCGATCATTCCTTCCACATGTCTGCAAACTCATCCGTCTCGAGTGGGTTACTCATCTCATGCATTTTCCTTCTTGTCTTTGCTTTAACCTTCTTTGCATACTTGCCCGCCTTCTGTCTCTTCTCCAACGAACGTATCTGACCATAATTAAACCATAAATCCATATGCATACTTCCCACTTATTGTTGACCTCTTTACACAAATCGAAGGATGCCCAGATAGTGTTTTTAACATATGAAACGAAAAAAATCGTTCTAACCTGATTTGGTGAGACGTAGAACGGATTCTCGTATAGCGTTGGGCCTCCGAAGCTACCACCAAATATCTTGATTGGATTTAAACAAAATCTTGGGCCAACCTGTCCATTTAACACTTGTATAAATATCTCTAGATATATAACCTCCAAAGAACTTGTAACGTATCTCATTAAAGAGTTCACGACTTCAAACCTCAATAAGAGTCATCTTTTCCAGGCCTCCACGATCAATTTTATCTGCTCCGGTATGAGGACATGATATCTGGTACATAAAATAAACAAAGATACTAATTAGACTACATTTAAGATACCTCGGTACTTGTAAATAGAATCTGGAAAACAACACCCGAGAAGGTAACTCTTACAAAAAAAAAGAACAATGAAACATTTGCAAGATGATCGATCAGAGTAAGATGAAAATTTGACATGACAGTGGTGAAATATTAAACTTCAAGAGGTATATTCAGTTTTTCACGATGGTTACTAAATTGGAGATCGTGTGTCGTATGAAATAATACACCCATAAGAATACATTTATCATTCTCGGATAAAGGTAACAGAAGCAAATAGATTTAAGGTGATATTTTAGCAATATGGAGGTTATCTTCATCACCAACCTGGTAATTACGGAACCATATGTGGTCATCAACAATTGAGAAGACAAAGACATGATCATGGTAAGGTTTTGATTTCCTGTGCTCCTTGGGAGTTCCAAATATCTGTTCAAACACAAAGGAACACCAAATAGCGTTGGCATTTTGATAAAGAGGAAGAGTGTGATGTTTTCAACATCAAACAGAATCGACCTTAGGATATGTGTGTGTGTGTACAATTATAACTTAAACCTACTAGCTCATAATAAATTTCACCAAGAGATTGCAAATTAATGACAAGTAAAATAGATGGCACTAATAATGCAGAGATCATATTCAAAACACTAAAAAGAAAAACAAAGAAATGATCACCAAACAGTGATAAAATTATGCATGCAATTAGGTGTAAAATTTTGGACAGCATCAAGACATTGCCAAAATGTATGCTTTGTTCAATAATAAAACTAGCAGCACCTATTGAGTTGGCCTAACTTGTGGATTTATATCATCCAAGTATTTTAATGTTCCAGACTTCTATCAATAGTAATTTTTTACACATAAAAAAGGGTAGTTATAGATAGGATGACAGAATTCACATAAATAATACAAAAAGGAACATTGGGCAAAGCATTTATTTAATATCACGAAAAGGACTATATACCTGAATAATCATTTCTTTCAAAAGTTTCCAGTGTGGGTCTTTATCAAAATTTGATGAAAATGTGAGAAGTGGACGGGAACCTTTAAGATGATTTCCGGTGAGCTTTAACTCTTCCATTGTGTGAACTAAAAAACATAGAGCAAATCGACAAACATTAAGAACCACAACCCATATTGTCTCGTTTGCAACTGGTCAGAACCATTTTTGGTTGACATAATTGGCATTAATAATTTAATTAAGAATATTGGTAAAGCAGTTCAACAAGATCACCTGCATTAACTAAAAACTTTACAGATGGACCATTCGGGCACTTGGACATCCACAAGTAAAGGTCTTTGTGCTTCCTGCACTGTAAATGGAAATGAGGGCATCAAACATGAGTTAACAACAAAGAACAAGAGATAAATCTAATACATATATATATATATATATATATTCAAACAAGCCTCATTCATAAAGCACCCACAAAAAATTATACAACCAACACTTTATTGAAAATCTAACTTAAATGGACACTTACACGTTACTTATCTAAATGAACCATCAAAGAACCATGCAATGATAAGATAATCTCCATGAATAGTCTCAGTTATTAGACCCATATGCTATAATATTCTGGACGCCCCTAATAAAAAGTACATAAAAACTTTAGATAAACATGATACAAATAGGCAATGCAGACAACAATCACCTATTTTTTTGAAAAGATAATGCATTTGAGAGCAATCGATCACTAGACCTCCACAACCATGCTTCTTGCATCGAATCATTGTTCTACATTTCAATTTTTAAACCATTTTACATCAAAGAAACGAGGCAGTCAAAAGTTCTTGATCTCACAAAAATAACTTGTCAAGTATTATTCCAGATTGTTGGGTGATCTCGGATTGTCTAGATGGTTTCAATTTTGAAAACGGTACATTATACATGTGACAAATTAACGCATCTACTGGCAAGCAAATCACGCCGACTAAGAACTTATAAAGCAGGCCAAAGCCAAAACCACTAACAATATGACCGACTGGTATAAAAAGGAAGGTCAAAATATAGCCATGTGGAGAGAACAAGACTAATGGGGCGTTTGGTTCACATAATTTTTTTTTGAAGGAATGAAATCTGTCAAATGAGTTGGGATTTGAGAGTTTGGAATGGAATTGAATCTAGTTAGACCATGTGTTTGGTTAACACAAATTAAAAGGGAATTCAATTTCATCCAGTTTGAACATTCTATTTCATAGCAGAACAGCTTTGAATAGGAATGTAAATAATGATAAATGACAAAATTACCCTACATTATTTAATATCGTTTATTATTTGAAATAATAATAATAACAATAAGGGTTTTGATTTGTTGAAGAACAATTCTGTCTTCGAACACTAAAGTAAGGAAATGGAATTTAACAAAATGCTATGGAACAATGAATTCATCCCAATTTCCCACTGGTGGAATTTGGGGCTCCTATGGAATCAAATTCCTTTCCTTTGTGTGAACCAAACATGACAAGAAAATGAAGTCAAATGAATTGATCATTCCAATCCAACTCCTTCAGACTCCAGCGGATTCTGTGAACCAAACAGGCTGTAATGCTTTTTGCAGAACATCATATGCCACTCAAAGGGCAAGCTAGCAAGCTTAGAGGCACAAATGGGATGAGTGAACGGTGAAGACAACCACAAACGAGTTGGTTCAGCAACTCTGAGTTATTAAAATAAGATGCCACACTCAGCAACACCTGAAGGGATCTATGAACCTTCTTTATGTCATCTCCTGGAGGAACAAAATATTTATCTTATGTTGTTACCAAGCCCAGAGGGCTATGCCTTAGTGCCAAAAGAACATATTTTTTGCTAAGAAAACCACTCACACACACACTCTTACCTAGCCATCCTGCTCAACATCCACCATAATTATAACAGTTGTTTGAATTTAATGCCCAACCTAGTTCTGTTAAATTACATGGTTTAAGCTGCAAAATTGCACTTATAATATTACACTTGTTAAAAAGATTGAAGATTCTTGCATCCTTTCTAAAAAACATAAATCTACGCCACTTTAGAAGGAAAAAACAATGGTTCGCTATGTAGCTTCTATTTTATTAGCAAGTATGGCCTCACGGTAGAAGAAAATCAAGCTTTTCAGGCTCATCTCACAAGAATACAAGACACCATCTGATTAACATATAGAACAAGACATCAAAAACATGTAAACAGAACAATAAAATCGATAACACCGACCTCAAAAAAGAGACAGGAAGAACAGCTCTTAAGTTCAACAAGCTCATTTAGAGTTGCTCCTTTGGTAGCCTTGGATTCAACTTTATTATCTTTCTTACAATGAGGCAAGATCGATACCAAATTCAACATCAAATGCCGATACCTAAAAACGAAACAAACGTCAATTCAAACAAATTACTAACAAAAATTCCAGCAAACGGCGGTACATTCAATTCAGTAACATCATATACTGTTTAAAACAAACAAACAAGAGAGTAACCTGTAATTAATTCGACGAGAGCAAGTGACGAGAACTTTCTCTTTGTTTCTAAAACCTGTAAAGGTTGTAGAGTCTTGTTGGTTTTCAGGCTTATCTTTCCAACCCAAAAGAGTACGTTTAGGTCTCTCCGGCGCCGTTTCCTCCTTCTTTGCCGCCGGCACCTCTACTTCACTGTGTTTTCGCTTCTTCCCCATTTCGTGTTGAGAGTGAGTGAGAGAGAGAGGGGACTCTTGCTTCGTTAAGGAAACGCAAAACCCTAGAAGAGACGTTCGGGCAGGGTAAGGGTTTAAGAATCAACGGGTCATGGGCTTATGGATCAGAATTTTGTTATGGGTTACATTTGTAATGGGCCTTTCGGCCCATGTTTACTATACATATTTAAGTCAATATTATTTTTCAAAAATTGATAAAATGACTATTATATCCTTTTAATTCAATTTCAAATTCTAAATACTATTAAATAAAAAAAATAACGTAAATTCATAGGTATTGCTTGACCAAAAGCATAATGAATTATAAATACAAGAATTGGTTGTTCTTATAAGTCAAATTGCATGAAAAAGTAACGTATTTTAATTTGATTTCTATTATATGTAATGTACTTTCAGAAATTTCGTTTTGGTATTTAAGATGTAAAGTTTTAAGCATTTCAGTACCAGGGTAACCGTTTGAAGACTAATTTTTAGTTAAAAATTATTAAATTTAAATTAAAAAAATCTATGTCACTAACCATGTCAACAAAAAATACTGAGTTGGATATTACATCATTCGATACATCAGCATGATAATCGGTTAATCCTTCAACCGGGTATTTATTTTGATCGAGTTTGAATATTGTATGCATTCACATATTTCGTAATAGTTGATATTGTTACACCATATAATAGACAAGGTTTATAATTTCTAGTTAGTTATGATATATAAATATATCGTTTCAAATACAATTCATCATATTTGTACAACCAATGCAACCCAATAAATTGATATGTTTATGGAAATTATAAGAGTTCATTTATTATGATTTGAATATTTATGGAAGATGAATAAAATTCATTAATTATGATCAATACTTTATATTAGAAAACAATCAAAACTTTTATGAAATCGTATATTCATCAAATTAAATGGATGGTTGAGATTGAGTTGTATTGGTTGTACAAATGTAAATGATTGTATAATAACCCACCTATATATATATATATATAGAGAGAGAGAGAGAGAGAGAGAGAGAGAGTGTGTGTGTGTGTGTATGCGCGCGCATGTGAGGTTCATACGAGAACAGTAACCAAATAAGAGAATAAGAAAACGACTGATTCACGTGTAAATCATATTGATTCACGCAACTTTGGCCATTACCTGAGGTCGTAGACCACGTCACTCGCACACCTTTGTGTTGACCGCTATTAATTTGAGAAAGGTGTTATTCTCGTACTATTTTTCTATTATTTAAGTTATTGTGTTTTTTTAATATAAACAGGAAGCTTAAAATTCAAGTCACGTGCATGATAAAAATTACACAAAGCTCTTTAATAAAAGATGTTGAAATTTTCATCATTTCAGATACAATTTTCAATATTTTCTCAACAAAAGAAGAAGGCGAGTGATTTTTTTTATTGAAACTAGACTAAATTTACGTCACAAAACTTGTCAACTGCACCAAATTCTACGTTCGGTTGCAACCGAACCTTCCTTCTTCATCAATGGCGAATTGAATTTAAGCCAACCCCACAAGTTTCTCGCTTATCTCCCACACCTTACGAGCCTTGGCCACATCACTTGCTTCTTCGGACAATTGATTCTCGAACGAAGCCGAGTCCTTGTTCCAGCTCCAGTATACACCAGACTTCGTCAAGCTTGGGTCACTCACAACCTACACCATATCTTTGTTACTAAGTTATAGAACTGCTAAAAAACGACGAGCACTCTTTAAAGCTTGAACAATCTTTAATTACTACAACGAAACGAGTGTTTTTAGAACGCACAACCATCACTGGTTATCCTAATAAAAACTTTATTTGATCAAAAACTGTTACAATAAATTGTTAGGACGAAGTTTATTAGATCTAACAAGTTGTATCAACTAGTCTCAAAAACCCGAGCAAACCAACCCAACCCAACCCAACACGAATAACTCAATCTGAAGCAACCCAATATCTAATCGAGTTGTAAAATTTTCAAACCGTAGGTATTGGGTTGAAATTGGGTTACTATTATTTGAACTCAATCCACAACCCAATATCTTTGTACTTCTTAGATTTAATATGATTGTTAAGATCCTATTAATACATACATTAGACAATTAAACTATCGCGTATCCTCTTCATATATGCATTTTTTCAATTTATTCTCTATCTTTATATAACTCATTCGTATATATGTTCAGTAATTGTAAACATATATATGTAAATTGAGAAAATTAATTGAACATGGTATACGTAAGATTTAAGAAGTATGGATAAGTTGTAGCAAATGGTTAATAATGAAAAATAAATTATGGATAGAGAAATAACACATTCAAGGTTAGAAGAATATTTTAATGTACCAAAGTATCAACCGACCGACTCGAACGGTTTGGTTTGAGTTAAGTTAAGATTTTTTAAACCTACCCAATTTTGAAAAATTTGTTCGGGAGATGCTTTAAAAACCAGTTGTAGTTACAAACCTGTGCAAGTCTCTTGCCGGATTCTTCTTCGGAGACGTACCCTTTAGTGATGAACTTCTGGAATGGAGGAAACAGTAGCCGGAAAAGTGGAATGTGTTCCCGGAACAAGCCGGTGGTGGCGATGCAGCCGGGATACAATGAAGCAAACGTGATGCCGGTTTCTTCATGATATCGCCGGTGAAACTCCTGCATGGTAAGCATATTACACACCTTGCTATCTTTATACGCTTTTGCACCATCAAAATCTCCGCCGTCGATCATGGCGGAGCTGTTTAGCCCATTCAAACCTCCGGCGAGACCCCTCATATCCCCTAAGTTCGCCTTCGGAGGTACATTTCCGGCCAAAGTGTTGGTGTTTCCGGTGATTGATCCAACGATAATGAGTCTCTTTGATGGGTAATCAGATTGCTTCAAATCATCAAGCAATAATCTTGAAAGAAGAAAGTGACCAAGATGATTGGTTCCGACGCTAAGCTCGATTCCGTCGGCGGTGAAGGTGGGTTCTTTAGCCGTCGGCTGGTACACGGCGGCGTTGCAGACTAACACATCGAGTGGTCTGCCGGATTGTTTGAAGTTTCTGACGAATTGCCGGACGCTTTCCAAAGACGAAAGGTCTAAATGCATCACTGTGTAATTCTCTTTCGACATTCCGGCGGATTTTGCGGCTCTTTCGGCTTTAAGAAAGTCTCTGCAAGCCATAATCACATGCCATTTTCCGGTTTCCGACAAAGCTTTCGCCGTCGCTAGACCCAAACCGGAGGAAGCTCCGGTGATGATGACACTTCCTTTTCTCAATGTTTTCTTCCCCTCCGGTGCTGTCCAGATCACCGCCGGAGCTGTGGTGGCTACGGCTTGGGTTCTGAACGCCCTTCTTCGAGTAAATTCCATCTGCAATAATCAAAATATCAAATGGTAACTCATCATTTACTGGATCCTCTAAACGTTCTAATAGAATACTTTATAATACTTTGGTTTATAGGACCAAAATCACTGTTCCAAAGGGCTCCTCGCAACGGCCGCAATGATGCACCGTTTTTCAAGACTTGTATCTCACGCCATGTTAAGCATACGTTACACCATGACATAATACAAGGTTTATGTGACACTGACATTGATTTTACTTACCTTTTTCACGTCTTATTTATTAGTTTCTAATGTATATATAAATATCATTATACATTGAGTAACAGTAGAAAACATATACTTATATATTTAATATTATATATGACACAGAGATTTGCCGTCATATATCATGTCTTAGAAAACTCCGTGACCTCGTTGTGACTTCTAAGGCTTGAGGTTTGGCCTCGTGGTATTTAGAACCTTGATCAAAATGTAGAACATCGTATCTAAAAACATTACAATAGGTTTATTGGACGTTTTTAGGTGTTTTAACAAGTTTTTAGAACGTTTTTTAAAATAAAGTGTCGTATTAGCTATTTTATACGACACTTTTGAGTTTTGACAAGTGTTCTTAAACCTGTCTGGTTATATGACATTTATGTTTATAAGACACTTTTTCAAATAGTGTTATATACAATAGTTAATACAACACTTTGTTTTATAAACATTTTAAATAATTTATTAAAACACCTAAAAACATCCTATAAATTTATTATAACACTTTTAGATATGTCGTTTTTTGGTTTGTTTAAGTAACAGACTCGTTCCTGACATTTTATGGGTCCTGGACGAACAAAAAAACAAGGCCCAATGTAAGAAAGAAGGCTTTTAGCAACAACTTTTGTCGTCGCTAAAAGTTAATTTATGATCAGAAAGATTATATAACATGTTGTCATTATAACTTGTGCCGGAAACATGTCATCGCTAAAAGGGACATCGTCAAAGTTCATTTTTTCTTGTTTGTGACCCTCAGTAAGTACGAAAATAAATTCAATAAATGTTTTTCATTAATATAAAATTGAGTACAAGAAATACTAATAATTTACTGAACAAAGAATTCATATTTATCTTTATTATAGATATATAAAAAGAGTACTTAAACTTACGTACTTCTTATTAGGTAATTTGAAGCCTAGAGTATAAAAACTATGGTTGATATTGTAGATTATAAAAAGTAACAATCTTTTTAGTTCATAACAAGAAATATGTCTTATTTTGACATAAAAAAAAAGAATTCGTGTGAATGAAGTAATCGTGAGCGTCAACGAGAGATCAATAGTAAAGAAGATTATCAAGGTTTTCTAGACAAGTAAACAAATGAGAATCAATAAGAATATAAAATAAAAGATTATCCATTGAGAACTAATAAAATAAATAATGAATTAAACATATAATATGCAAGCTCAACAAATGATTGTTTGAGCATTTAAATAGAATTTTGTGTTGTTATGGAATCCCAATGAAAGATACATAAGTCAAACAATTGATGAAAACATTTAAATTCTATTTTCTTTTCTTTTTTGCTCAACTAAAATAAGATGTTAAGATTAAAAATTTATGTAACATGACATATATAAGAAATATTACTAAATACACCTGGTAGAAAAAAAATATTGATTAATTACAAAATCATGAAACAAGTCACAAATTATAAGAACAATAGATTGATTAAAGATTTCTTTACACACCTTGGTTCTTGAAGATGATGAAGTAAAATCAAGTTTGCGGTGGTCGGAGAGTGAAACCCCAAAGAGGCCGGAATCCATGGAAGAGCCGGCGGTCTTCGCCGGCAAGTTTACAAGATTGTGAAGGGAGAAAGAGGTCGCCTGAAGAGCCATTGCCGATCGAGTGGAATTCGAAGTGGGGTTTGGAGGGAAAGGGAATTGGTGTGATGTTGAGCAATTAATGCGGACATTTATAGCGGTGAAGGCGGTGGGTTTTTACCATTTTTGGTAATTGGAGTGGATAATTTAACGTTTGCAGGAACCAATCAGAAAAGGAGATTCAGATTGCAGCACATGCCATTGAAAGTGGGGCTAAAAGGATTAAATTAAGGTGCATTCCCCAAAGCATATGTTTCTCTCTGCCTCCAAAGTTATGGGTTTTGGAATGGGAGATCAAACAAAGGATAAAATACATTCTTTTCAAACATGTGTAAGCACACTAATATTTGGCATTTACTGAGTGATTTGGTACAGAATGATTAAGTGGTTTTCATTATATAGTGTAAAATAAAATATAATTGTTTGGTAATTGTTTACAATGAAATTAGTGTACTTGGGTTAAAAAAGACCTATGATACAAAATCATTCAGAGGGTTTTAGAACCATTAAGAAGCAGACTTTTTTTTTCATCAAACAAGATTCACCTCTTAACGATTCAGAGGTAAACAAACAACCCGTCGTATGCGAGTATTTGACTTTCTAGTAGGTCATGAGTTTAAATTTCAACAAAGATGAAAAATGTGTGTGAGTTTATTTGTCGTATATAAATATTATATTTCAAAAATGAAATAGGTTAAATTATATAAGGTTCGGTAATTTTGTAGTATATCAAACCATTCAACGTCTGTATTGACCGAATTAGTTTAACTGGTACCAATTTAATTGATATCAATTATATTTGGTTGGTAGTATCAACCAACATGTACCAACCGAAAAAAGTTGGTATCAAATACTATTGGTTGATATGCATTGTAAGGTTTTACATGTCAGTTTTAATTGGTTGATACATGGTATTGGAGAAAAAAACTTGGTACCTTGCCAAGTCGAACCCTTATTATACAATTAAAAACAGAGGAGGACCTACCTTTAAGGGTGTAGTTTGATTGATTTGAGTTTGGACTCCAAAGATCAAAAGTGTCTGGAGGTCTCAGGTTCAAATCCAATGAGAAATAAAAATCCCCTTATGGCCACGAAAGTTCAAATACGATGACTCGGGGATCTGTATACACAATCAAGAATTCATTCATTTCCACCAACACAAAATAAGTTAAAAAGACTGAATACACAAGAATTGAATCGTGAAAATACAAATCAATATCTCCAAGTCTACAATTCATCTAAACTCCCACCGTATTCTCTTCTTTTCTTTTTCTTTTTTCTTTTTTGTTATTTTTCTTGACGATTCTATTTTTTACCTACTCGATCCAACGGGCTCCTTCATCGGTTCCGTATTCGAACGGGCAGAAGTCGCACAAAAACAAAACGATACTCTCCTGCTAATATTACAAATCGTCGAACCTATCTGTACAACCATCCACAACACCAATGGTTCCAACCCTTCTTATATCCGAACCGGCATTCCAAAATTCTGGAATGTTCTAATCTCCCCACGTAATCCAGCCGTCACGATCACCATTCCCCACGCTGACTTTCCCGGGCTCATCCCGTTTGTATAGTCAACGCTGGTCCGAGGACTCCGGTTCTTAGTAGCCAGAACCAGCTTTTCCTCGGGCCATGTGGCCGAGATCCTATCGAAGAAGTAGCCATTGCTGGCACTAGAGATGGTTCCATGAAGTGGGCTGTTGCTACAACCAGAAGTTAACGGGGACCCGTCTTTTCCGTTAGTTTTGTCTTCAGGTGTCGGAGGATGGTTGGCGGTGGACACCTCGTCCAAGTGGTCCCCACTTAGCCTATTCGGTTCACCGGAAAACCCATCTTGGAAACCCCAACAGGTGTCGTTTATACCAGGCCAAGGGATAGCCATTGATACATCTTGACAGTGGAAGTGCTCGTACGACTGAGTAACGGTGACGCTTTTGTTTCTACTAGCACGGGAATCACCTTCGTGTTTCCAGACGTAGACTTGAGAATCCTCGCTAGCACAAACCACGTATCTTCCGTTTGCAGCCAGATAGGCGGAGATTTGGCTGTTTGTGTTGCGAAATCCTGTAACAGAGCCAGCACCACCTTCATTATAAACAATCTAAGAGGTTGCCCAACTAACAGCAAGCAGACATGTATATACTTCAGGGTTATAATGGTAATTTTTTTGTCTGTAAGCACTTATTCAAAGTATGGCATTGTTTTCTTTTCCATTCAACGCTAAATCATATTTCATTAACATTTAGTTATATAGAAGGTTAGGGTAAGTTTGAAGGGAAAACTGCAAAAAAAATGAAAAACTGAGGAACACCCTAGTAACCATTCATCTGTATAGTATGCACATGTGAATACAAGTAAATTCTAAGTAATTTTTCCAATATGCACATGTGCATAGAAACTAGGAAACATCTTAAATTACTTGTATGCACATGTGCATACCGTACAAATGAACGTTTATTAGGATGTTTCTCAATTTTTCATTATTTGAGGGGAGGGGGTTCCCATGAACCTCACTCTAGAAGGTTATACTGGTAATATATAATCGGTACGGAACACTTGGTAAACAACCATTTTCAGTCGGACAGGAGCTGAACAGGTGAGAGTGAGGTAGGTGGGTAAAAATGTACAAAGTTTTAGCATTTATATTTGACATTGATAGTTTAGTAATTTACCAATCTTTTCCATCTCCCTGAATTATTGTTCCACCTACTTTGGTGGAATAAAAAAAGTCCTATCATACTAATGTCGCTCCAAACATGGGAAAACAAGTTTTTGTTCTGTCATGTCTCATGTACCAAACGCACCCCAGTTAGGGCATGTTTGTTAGCCACTTAATGAGCTTAATAGGACTCGCAGCTTATTCGGACAGCTATACATGACCGTTTGGTAGTGGCTTAATGATATAAAAAGTGGCTTATCAGTARGSKKSKGGGGGRAAGCTTTATGYAGAAAGCCAAGTTTTTTYYRAACTTGTCCCTYYMAATTWAAAAACACRCTYRTTYCATCWATGATAAAACCTTCCCAAACAAAAATCATCTCCATCTATACAGACAGATTAATCAACACAGACACCTTAGAGGTGAACTCTTTTTTGTATGAGAATAAAAATCATATTGGTGTGGTTTCATCTTCTATAAAGGTGGATGCGAGATTACTACTGTTACGTAAAACTTTAGGGCAACAGAACACAAATGTATAATAAAACAAAAAATAAAGAAAAACAAATATGTCATGTAAGCTCTACATCGCTTAGTGTTTACCTTTGAACTTGTGAACCAAGTCAACACCATCAACGACACGAATTCGTGAATCTGCAGATGTGATGAGCACTTCCGATGAACTGCCTGGAGCAAACTGTAAACGGATGCTAATCAGCAATGCATAAGGAAGGAAAAGGCATTTGTAGCTATGTGGTTGACAAATGTTGCAAGGTAAACGCCCACTAAAAAAACTTGACCTATTAGATCTGTTAATGTCAATTTTAGACATGTTCAGCTCTTTTTATGTCCATTTGGGACAATTTTGGTCAATGTAGGTTTGTTTATATCCCTTTAGGCCAGTTTGGTTCAATTGGGTCTATCAGGTCTATTTAGGTCCATTGAGGTAGAGTTGGGGGATTGTTTGTTAGCAACTTAACGGACTTACAGCTTATTCGGTCAGCTGTACATGATGGTTTGGAAGTGGCTTAATGATATAGAAAGTGGCATATTCATTAAGCTTCTAGGGGGAGCTTTATGCAGAAAGCCAAGTTTTTGCCAAACCCCCATCCCATTTAAAAAACACGCTCCTTTCATCTTTAAAAAGCCTCTTCCAAACAAAAACCTTCCCAATCTATACAGAGATTAATCCACACAGACGACACCTTAATCCATACAGTACTTAATGAAAAACCAACCAATCAGCCCCAAAGTCATCTAGTTCCTTTTAGGTCCATTTAAGTTCCTTTTAGATCCATAGAAAGAGAAAGTAGAAGTGGAAAAAACTAGAAAGCATCAAATCATGGAAGAAATGATATTGCTGCTCCAAAATGGAATGATAACCTTGGTGTACAGACAGACATGTGATAAAGCACCATAAACCTCTAACGCTTTAACTTACAGCATATTTAAAGCAACATGGATGGGAGTGGGACCTGTTGGCCAACACAAGAACAATGTACACTGCCTTGTTAAATATGTTTCATGCACCCATCTAGAGGCCCAAGCCCATTCCGGAGTGATATTCTAGAATAGTTAAAAAGGGGTAGTTTGGGTACTTCTTAGAATAAATAATTAGTGAGTTCTTTTGGGAGAGTTTTAGCCTCTTGAATGCTAGAGTTTACCTTTGCTTCCATTCAAGTAACCATCCAATTAATCTGTTCCCGTCTTCATTTTTCAGTTCGTTATTGATTTGGATTCCAGTTCATAACAATATGTTTTCCTAACTTACAACCTCCATGTGATATTTGCATGGGATTTTACTGGGTCCGTTTGGTTTTGTTCGGTGTGGTTTGGTTTACAACCTCCATGCAATAGTGAATGGTGACAATATATCCCAAAAATATAGCTATAAATAAACAAAATAACCCCTCCCCCCAAGGCAACGACATTAAACCCGAAAAAATCTCGCCCTAAAGGCATTAGTAGCTGTATCACCTGAAAACCAGTGATTTTTTTATGGTGTGGCTTCTTCTTCTTATTCTGCAGGTTAATCTGACTCTTCTGCTGCAACTTATTTTCTGAAAAATATAGAAAGTTATTAGGATATAAGCAAAAAAAAGACCCAAGAAAACAAGCAGACACAGCAAAATTTGGAAAAGAAATAGCCACAGAGAGTCATCACTCCATACCAGTTGTGTTGTACAAACGACAGCTCCCCTTGTATGAACCAACTAGTGCAGCCTTCAAGAATCAAGAAAAAAAATTCCTTCAGCCATTAGTTAAATTTTGGCACACAGAGAGAACCCGCTCCCAATTTGTAGTTCAGTAACATAAAATTGATATGGTAACTGAATAAATCATTTTGGCTCAACCTGACCATCTGGTGTATAGCAAGCAGCAGTGACCATCTCATGCAGATCATTCCAATCAACAACTTGTCGATCAGGAATGCTCCATATGCGCACCTTGGCATCTAGAGATCCACTGATGAAGTATCTATCATCAACAGGATTAAACTGGATGCAAGTCACTGTATCAAGAAACAAGAACAGAGAAAAATGGTGAGTTTACATGAAGGAGATAATAAATGACCAAGAGAACACACAAGTTTCAATTCATCATAAAGTATCACCTATATAACATGGTAATTCCTAAACCAACACATGAGTTTCATTTGTTTCCTTACCATAATCGCTATGAGAAAAGATCTTCAAGCATGACTTGCTAGACAACTGCCACAACCGCACTGTTTTGTCCATGGAGGATGAAAGTAAATGCTGACATTGAAAACTACTGTCAATAAGAGCTTTCATGTATGCTTTGCCACAAATAGCGCATTAATAAAGTAACTCTTTTAACATCAATAAGGTGTGCATATTTAGTCCATTAAACACCTTAATGTATACAATTCTATATGACAAAAGGAGATTCCAAGTACCATGGTCCATAAAAAACCTAAGACTAGTATGGAAGTGTCAAAAAGTGCGGTGAGCGGGTGATATAGTGCAAGTAGAAAAGGTGAGATTATCCAACAATTCAATAGCATTCCCATTAAGAAATGATGTCGATGTTTCTTAATTCTTATATATAAATGTCAAATATTTATCAGCAACAGGCAACAAGAAGCTACATAATTAGTTCATGATATCTCACTCCGGAAGTTACAAGAAAGACATGTCGAGATTCACAAACATCCGATCAGTACTCACAAAATATCCTACCATAAACGATACATACTAAAAAGAATACTTTAGAAAACCATCAATGATGATAGACTAGCACATGCAACAATTTCCACTCAGATATCCTAATTTGGATACAATGCAAAATTTTGATAATGGCTTATTTACATTTTTTAACCAATGCACTTAATATCATTTTCTATGACAACATTATATTTTGGAATTGTTTTTGTTGAAATGATCTGTTGAATGATCTGTCCAATTTCTTATGCAAGGTTATCTACACAAGTTTCATGGGCCAGAATGATAATCTGATGCACAGTTTGTAGTTAACTTACCTTGCCCGTCTGTCCTCCCTCAGTACCCTCCTATAGTCATCAATCTTGTAGACCATCAGAGTTCGACGACCATGAGGAAAGACTAACTAAATGCAGTTTTCTGGTCCATCTAAATCCTACTGGAAAATATTGCTTCAAACTTCAAAGTCCATGTGTAGGCAATAGGGATTTGAATATTTGATGTCCAGATATCTAGAATACTATTTCAATTCCCATCCACAACTGTAGCTAGGTCACTGGATGCAAAAGAAAAGACACCTCTTCCAAATCCCAAGAGATAATGATATTAGTTATACATGGGTAAACAAGAAAATGCAACCCAAGAATCATGTCTTCTAGGAAAGATCTGTTCCTGAAATGGATGTTCAGTGGATTTCCTACAGATGCAAAGAAGAACGTCTACTATTTGAATAGTATATACAACGGAAAATGGGTATTCAAGACTTCTAGATAACAGCAACAACGATGCCTTTTCAAATGAACAAAATGGATGAACCGTTTAAGAAGATTATAAACAGTGGCAATGACATTAAACCAACCATCAGCTATTATCAGTGTAAGCTCATATCAAAGATGATTTCTTAAAATGTAAATTGTCTATATGGTACACAGACATGGCCACATAGGTAAGTTTGAAAAAAGTCTGATTGTGCATTGCAATAAGTCAATAACCAAATAGAAGTCTACCAAGGTATCTTCCATTATCCTGAGACGGAAGCCGATGTTTTATGTAATACTTTAAGTTACATACCAAACGAAAACTCTCTCTACCTCACAATCGCCGTCAATTTTTCATTCAATAAGCATACAAATATCAGTCTAATTTCATACATTCCAAAGCAAAAGAAAACCCTCGTCACACATCATTGCATCGTGGACCAAAAATGTTCTCATTTGACGATGATAATTATTCTTCCTAGTCAGTTGTCCAAAACCATCCCTATTTACATGTATTTCATAACTATTAATTAAAATTATGAACATACATTGTCTCTTACTCAGCATTATCTTTTGGCCCTACCTAGTTGTGATTAAGGTCAATGGTCAAGATGACGGTTAGCAGTAATAATACAGATTCGGTTGCGTGGAAAAAATAATCGTTCTGGGTTTACTCTATTCTTCGACAAAACAGATAAGGTTCATGCTAGATATTCAAATAGAAGATAATACCAATGCTTCTAACCTTAAAAGAAGTATAGGTAAACTGAGAATGTTGGCTAACCTGAGATTTGGACCAGGACAGGTCAAGCACATCATCCAGATGTCCGTTGAAGGAGCATACTGGTTTTTCCGACAGTGCAAACATAGTATCTGGCACCAGAATCTGGTCCAAGCTTATAGACTTTCGGCTTATAGATAGCCTTCCTCTTCTCTTCTTTTCAGGTACACTGTCCAAAGTTGAAGACAATGAGGTTGGTTCTGGCGAGCCGTTAGACATCAATAAGACATTCAAATTTCCATCTTCCTGTTTATCAAATAAAAGATCGCCTTTTCTATCCGAGCTACCAACTTGCCACACATGGATGAGACAGTCCTCGCCCGCACTAGCTAAATATTTGCCATCCAAACTGAACTTGATGGTCCAGATAGAACCATTGTGAGCCTGAATCTCCTGGGTCTTATAAAGTGCCGTAAGATCTTTGCATGATTTCCCATACTGTCGAACCCGTACTCTCTCTGGGCCATGGAAGGAAACATCCTGACTATCATCGGTTGCAGAGCTCGACCTTCTTCCACCCTTCTCTGATGATGTATCTCTCTCATCACTGCTCCGTCTCTCTTTATGACCGGTAACCGAACTGGCTACATTCTTAATACTCTTCAACCAACTCCCTTTCTTTTTTATTTTGGATCCACCCCCACTACTGCTATTACCTTTGGAATCAGGCAAATCGTTGTTACCAGCCTCGACATTCTGCCTTCTCATCAATTCTTGAACAATCGGCGAGTGCCCAACACACATTTCAAACTCTTCCATGGTTAAATGTCGGCCCGTACCAACTTCCTTAAGATTTTCACACATCCCATCCTCTCTAACCTCATTGACCACAAACTCCTTCCCATTATCAAGATTCTTAATTGTACACACTGCATCATCACCATCCCTAACACAATCCAAATCCATCCCTGCTACATCACCATCATTACTATTAACATTCAAGTTCAAACTTGTGGAAAGATCACACCTAACAATCTCCTCGCTACGCCTGAGAATTTTACCGGTGGGCGGCTTACTGGGTGAAGCAGCATTAGCATTGACCACAGGAGATACATTGCCGACGCTTGGCGATTTAACTAGAACATGTTTATCAACGTTATTATTTACATTTGCCGATGACGCAGCATCAACCGCCGGCGAAGACATTGAATTAAAAAAAAGAATTTCATGAGACGAATTCGAATGCGAATTAGAATTAAAATCACGATGTTCGTGATCAGCAGACTTGGATCGGATGATTGCAGGGTTAGAATTAGAACCAGAAACATGATGAGCATTAGTAGCTTCACTATCTAAGTGATCTGCTGAGACAGACTTACCCAACTTTGAGTCGGCGGCAGATGAAACCGACGGCGAAGGTTTATGTCTCGAAATGGAAGGGTCACGGCTAAGTCCCATCTGCCGGAGCAACCGCAAACGGCGTTCTTCAACAGATGAAGGTTGTGATATCCAGACATCATAGTTTCCAGTAACCCCCATTGGGAATTTAGGGATCGGTAACGGATGTCCGGGAGCATTATTACCAGGACTAGTACTGCAATTGAGATCCCTTCGGTACAAGTCGGTATCCTCTTGGTCGTCGTCTGAGCAAGAAGAAGAAGAACAAGTCGTTGAAGATAGAATACGATCAAGAGACTCGTAGAAACAGTCGTTACCGTTGTCTTCTTCGTCTTCGTTGCCAGATTTGCTCATCGTTCGGGCATTCCCATCTGAAAATGAAAATGCCCGCCCTGGATCCGATAAATCCAAACCACAACAAGACAGAGTGAGAAGTAGATCGGAGAAAGTGAGTTTCAAGGAACTCAGATCCGACGACGGTGGACCGGAGAAGAAAACGACGTCGTATGGAGTAGTGTGGGTGTCGTTACTGCTATGAAATGAAATGGGGGACGGGGTTTGGGGTTTGGGTTGGTTGTGATTATGTGACCACACCGCAACTTCAATATTATTTATTAATTTAATTATTTTAAAAATAAATAAATAAATAAATAAAAACACATTAATTAATAATTGTACAATTATTTGCATATGCATTTGTGAGAGAACCTTCAAATTTAATTGTATTGTCTTTGTCCTCTAACAATATTATTATAAAACGGTGCCTATTTTAATTTCATTAACTATTTTTTTTATATATAACATATTTTAAAATTGATATTAATAACTTTTGAAACACTAGAAGGGTATTCGCACAATGTAACAAGATATATCTCGATTTTAATGTTCCGTTTTATTTTTTTGGTCTATATCGATATTATAATATGAATTTATATGGTTTTGAGCAAACAATAACGTTTTTTTTAATATAAATTTGAATATATCATAAAAAAATTAAAAATTATATAAAAATTATAATCGTTTTGTATAATTTCTTTAATTCAATTTTTTATTGTAATTTAATTTAGATTTAACGACGAAGTAAATTTTTTTTTTGTTTGGTAATATAATTTTTATAGAGATAATAACTAAGTATTATATTAAAACTCAATACTTATCCTAAATATATTTTAGATATATTTAAAATGAGAATTTTATTCTGTATTCGATTTTATTTATCTACAGTTAGTTACATGAATTCAAATATGGAGCTTGATAAATTGTACTTAATACGTGTTTTATACCCCCAAAACAAAGAAATCTGCTTAAGAAAACCCGTTGAGCAGTGCATGGGACCCGACTCGGGCATGAATAGGTTCGCCCTAGATTTGTTGGTATTTGGATTTACATTACATTTCAATCATGCGTTTGGTTTAACCAATTATACAAATTTGGTTGGTACACGTTATTGAAATTCACGTACCACAGTAATACTATGATACCGACTTTTTTAATTATTAATTAGTTTTTTAATTTTTTATAGATTGAATATTAAACTTTGTAACTTTAACCGATCTGTTTCAACATTTGAACGTTTGCAAATTTATTTCTTGCAATTAAAACACTTAATCATCACATATATTACCTGAAAACTCAAAATATCATTCAAAATTTGAACAAGATGACAAGTTTCCATACACGTAACTTGTAGTTGGTACAAAATCAAAACCAACATGTACCAGTCGAAAAAAGTCGGTACCAAATACAATTGGTTAATACACAGTATAAGATTTTGTATACTAGTCATACTTGGTACCAAGAAAAAAGAAACTCGTTACCGTACCATCTCCACCTATAGTCTTATTAACTGAAACAAGACACATAAGGGGAACATGTGATTTTTATTCGTTTTGAATCTGACACAAATAAAACTGTAAATACATGAAAACCAGTATATATTTTAATTTATTAAAGTTAAGAGCATGTAACTACGAAGATAAATAATAAAAAGGCGTTATTGCCTATGGTCTCAGTTGGCAAAGGGGCGAGATGATTTTGTCCAAATACAAGACAGGTTCTAGATTTGCTCTCCCCCCTCCCCCCTCCTAGCTTCAACTGCTTAATGAACTAGAAAAATCCCTCACGTTGATGTCCTTAGACAAATTTCATATAAAACCAGTTAAAATTGCTGATAATCAACTTTTTAACCAGATAAAACACTGTGATTATTAAATAAGAAAATAAGAATAGGGTAGATTGGTAAATTTGCAAACAATGGGAGAGTGGACCATGCTAGTAATGATAGGGTGGGAGGAGGACCCCATAGGCATAGACCATACTAGTGGTAACTCTTTTTCCCTACAAGTACATTGGGTCCCAACACACTTCTCAAAATATACCCATTTTTTAGTACAAACCCAAATTTATTTCCTCATAAAAATTTAATTATTTAATTATTTTATCTGTTTTTATGGGAATTTGTTCATCTGTTAAAACCCGTCGTCCGAACTGGTATTTTGGTTAAAGCAGCAATGCTAAATGTTCGATTAAAGAGTCTTTCACTTGAGAGATGTTGGGATAACGTAAGATGTGTCGAGAAACTTAAAAGTGACGAGAGGTGGTGTGATGAGGGTTAGGTTTAAGATGTTGTTATAGTTGTAACTGAATTCGGTTTATTTCTCGACTCGTTCGGTTTGGTAAACTAAATTTTACCAAATGTCCTTTAATTGAACTAAATCGAACCAACTTGGTCAATTTCAATTTGGTCTGATTTGACTTGTCGAAGTAGATAAATAATTTAAAAAATCCCAAAATGCAACGAATTTATTTTAACTTTTATTTATGTAACGATAAGTATTTGTTTCAATTAACGAACATTCAGTTCATTATATTTTGTACTTATTTTAGATGATGATGATAACCAGTAGATCTTGTAACTATTGATGATGTAGACAACGAACTTGCCAAGTTATATTGTAATCATTTAGGCAAAAAATTGATTATTGACAATCATAACCGACCCGACTTAACCTGTCTTCAAGGACACTTATGTGATGGGACATTTTTTTGGCTCACTCAACAGTTGTGACTAGCGGAGGATCTGAGATTGAACCCAGGACCGTCATGTATTTAGGCAAAGTCGTCCAACCTTTTTGTCATCGGAGCTACACGCTAGAGGCACGTTATACTGTAATTATTGATTACATAGGAAAAAGACGACATTAAAATGCATCAATTTCCATGTAAGCCGAAGATCCATACATCAGGTAAAATGGGTATCAAACAAGACGAATTTCCACGTAAAGCAAAGAATTATTGTTATACTAAATATAAATCAAGACAAAATTCAGTATATTCTGATATATTTTGTCTTCTGATAGTTACATACAACTGATTTTAATGTAGCAGAGTCTTGAATAATTAAACCATGACTCCGACGTATACAAAATTAGGCAACACGAAGGAGTTCCCGGGTCCCGAACAAAGCATTAAAAGAAAACAAAAGGGGTTGTTAGTGACGTACGAGGGTGTCGTAAATGAAAGGGTACGTTATGTAATTAGGAAAAAGTATAAGGGGTGAAAATGACATTTACCCAATTCTTGAAAAGCTTTAATGGTTGACAAAAAAGCAAAAAAGGAGAAGTTGTAAACACAAAATCAAAGCCGTCATGTCATTGACTTTAATCCCCTCAAAACCTTCAAAAGCAAATTTAGATTTTTTTTAAATAAAAAAATAAAAATAAAAAATATTATATTTTATTTTATTTAAATATTGGCTCAACTTCACACCATTTGGTCATGATACCAATTATAATATATTATTTAATTGTAATATTTATTAAATATTTGACATAAAAAATAAAAACAAAATCCATAAATAGAAAAAAATAAAATAAAAGGAAAAGTCGGCTAAAAGGATGACGTGGTCGGTGAAGAGTCGTTTGGCGAACGAGCGAACCACTCGACACCAATCATGCTTTCCTCACAGTTTATTTGTTCCCATTTTACCCTTTTATATAATTAAAAAATAATTATAAATTAAAATATACCTATACTATATTTTAAAGTATTTAACAAAAAAATTTTAAAAACTTTTAAATAGTTAATTTGATATTAATATTGATTGATTTATTTTTGAAATTTTAAGATATTTTTAAATTTATATTTTATTCAAAAATAAAACGTTATCATTTTCTCAAAACCACATAAAAACTATAGTAAAACATCTACAAAGATGGAATAAAATAAAACATTAAAACCGAAATATATCTCGTTGCATTGCACGAGTACCCTTCTAGTCTTATCTAGATCATTTTTTATAGATTATTTAAAATGAAAAAAAAATAAGAAACTAGAGATTTTGAATATTGAGCTCCGGCAGATTCTACGAAGGTATTTCCATAACAGAGAAAGTAGGAAAAAAAAAAGGGTTTTTTTTAATATGGAGATTACCACAAAAATAATTACCATGTGAGATAAATATTTTTGTAATATATTTTATCAATTGAAAATTTTGAAAATAATTATTTAAAGAGAAAAACAATATTTGCGATGGTAAAATATTTTAAAATTATAATTAATGTTGGATTTTCCAAAAAATGAAGAATATGTTGGAGATGAATGTACCTTTTTAGATATTTTAATTTTTGGTTATTTATTTTATAGAAAATTTGTGAATTTATTGGAGATGCTCTTAAAACTTGTGATCATCTGTTTTTATGAGATATATGAGACCATAAAATAACATTGATTTTACAGCCAAAACATTGTGAATATACAAAAACATTGAACTTTTACAACAAGATATTGTGCATATACCAAAAAAAGGATTGAACCTTCACAACATAAAGACTTTGAGGTACCGTTTGGTACGCATACATGATTGAAAAGAACTGGACTTGACATAACAAACGTATGTATGGTGTTTGGTACAATTAAAACTGTACATGACATAACTAGATAAGTTGTCCCAAAACGTTATTTTATGATTTTACATATCATATAATAGTTATAATTAACACAAATAAAGTAAATAAATTTGATTTATAAACATATTTACACAATTTTTATATACATAAATATAAAATAGTACCACATATGAATGGATTTTTTTTATATAATTGATGATATTTTGATAAAACCCGATTCATATAAATAAGAAATTACGTTTTATTTAGTTTGGAAGATCCTTATCAATTGGTGAAGACACGATAAAAATTGTTGCAACAACAATGATTGTGCAAGTAGAAGCATTGGTAATTGGTGGACGATAGTGGTTGTGGAGGACGTAAAAATAGTGAAAAGTGGTGGTGGTGGCGGTCGATAGCGGTAGAAGAGGTAGTCGTGGCCTATGTGGTGGAGGTAGGTGTGATGATGGGCAGTGGTGATGGTTATGGTGGAGGTGGTGGTGGCCGATGATACTAGTGGTGGTGGAGATGGACGGTTGTGGTTGTAGAGGACATGAGCATGGTAGATAGTGGCAATGGTAGCCAGTAGTGGTGGTAGGCAGTGGTAGTGGTAGCCTATGGTGGAGGTGAGGTGGACCATGGTGGTGGCGATGAACGGTGTTGGTCGGTGGCCGACGATGGTTGTGGAGATGGTGGAGGAAATTGTAGTAGAAGAGAAGGTGGAGGTAACCAACGGTGGTAGTGGTGGTGGCAATAGATAATGGTTGTGGAGGTGGTGGAGGAGGTTGTAGTAGGTAGGAAGATAAATGATGGATTAAATTACATGTCTATAAAAAAAATTAAAGACTTTGGTTTGAAAATGTCAACGGTCTAATGAATTTTAGAATTTGATTCATTTACTTCTTGTTTTTTTTCTTTAAAGTGTGAAAATGTAAATTTGATATTTATTAAGGGTTTTTCTAACCCCACCCCTTCCTATGGGTGCATGTGAGGGGGGTCAGATTGTGTAGGGGGGTGAGTATGTGAGGGTGAGAATGAGGGAAAGTTGTGAGGGTGAAAGTGAGGGTTAGTGTGAAGAGGAGGGGGTGAAAAGTGATGTAGGGGGTGGGGATATCAACCCCTTTATTAATTGTAGATGTAATTTGAGGTTGACTTTAGATATTAGTTTGTTGATAATAATAATTTTATACATAGTTGATTTTCTTTCAAAAGATATCTGCTTTTAAGAAATATTTTATTATTATTTTTTAATATAAAATGTTAATCATAATAAATGAATTCTGATAATATTTTATAGATATCTAAATCATAATAAACAAATACCTATTATTTTTATAAATATCTCAATTAATTGATTTGTATTTGGATTTGTAAAAGACCCCCTCCCCCCCCCTCTCTCTATATATAAGGGCTATTCAAAGAAAAACTCAGTAATTTGTGATAACCGTGAAATTTAACTTCAACCATAAATCAAAGGTTAGACTCAGTAATTTGTAATTAAGAGCATTTTTGACCTCTCTGTGGCGAACTTTATTCTGACAAATCTTAGGGGCCGTTTACTAAACACTTACCCGGATAAGTGTTTATCAAATCACATTACCTCACCGAATGAATATGGTAAAAACTAAGAATCTTACACAGTAAGAGCGTGACAAGAACCATGAGTCTTACCCGGTAAGTGAGGGCGACGACTCTTACCACGATAAACGCTTACCGGGTGAATTATTGCATACAATGTCGTTTTGATGGACTGAAATCTTATCCGGTAAGTAACTAATAGTGTTAAATTTTACTGGTAAGCGCTTACCGAGTAAGTGTATGGTAAACGGTCCATTTCTTTTCTCCTACGAATCTTATATGGACACAAATACATAATGTGAAAACTCTGATAACTTAATCATTCTATATTAAATCATTCAATAACTAACAAACAACATGTAATAAATAATTAAAACGAGAACCAAAAATCATGTATGTATATACATACACATTGCCAACTCAAAGATACAAGATGACACCCCTCCACTTTTCATTAATTATTATTGAATAAATTGTATTAAAATAAAATATATTTAATTTGGTTTATATTTTAATACAACAAAAAAAATCTTAAATACAAAAATTTAA
>NC_037529.1:67559188-67592461 GCF_001531365.2 Cynara cardunculus var. scolymus
ATCTATAAATATATATATTATTAATTTTCTAATATTCAATTAAATACTTAGTATTTTTAATAAAAAAGGAAAAATAAAAAATAAATGGTTTATTATATGATAAATTCGAAAATTGTGAAAGAAGAGTAATTAAATTAATGGTGGAGTAACGTGGGTTATGATTTAACAAGTGACAGGGAGGCCACGTGGCTTGATTCCCACCAAACAGCCTGTTAATAGTGATTTTTAGTACTTTTGGAAGGCCATTTAATTTCCATTTTCTATTTTTAAAAATAATTAAATAAAAGAAAATGCATTCCATTATTCGATTTATAATTATAAATAATAAATTAATTAATGGAATATGTCCACCTTCTAAAATTAAACTCTACAGAAACTGTGTATCACAAATCACCCATACTACGTGGGAACCAACTTCTTCAATAATTATATTCCTTTTGCATTATTCATTTTTACATAAATTATATAATAATAAATAATAATAACAAAAAAAAAATACGTGAAAAAGATAACAATAATGAAAAACTGAGAAATACTCTTATAATCGTTTATATGTATGGTATGTACATGGACAAACAGATTATTGGAGGTGTTTCATGGTCATAATTAGAGGTGCTCAAAAGCCCGTATCAACCCAATTCAATCCAACGTGAAATAACTCAATTCGAAGTAATCCGATGTTAATTCGAAGTAATCCGATGTATAATCGAGTTGTAAAATTTTCAAACGGTACGTATTGGGTTACTATTATTTGAACCCAACTTAACCCGATGAACCCGATATCCTTATGTTTGTTGGATTTAATATAATTGTTGAATTTCTATTAATATATATTAGACAATTACACTTTCATGTATGTTATTTATATTCACATATTTTTAATTTATTCAAATCTATATATACGTATATATGTTTAGTAACTGTGAACATATGTAAATTGAGAAAATTAATTAAATGTAATACACGTAAGAAGTATGGATAAGTTGTATCAAATGGTTGATATTGAAAAAGAAATTACGAGTAAAGAAATAATATATTCAAGGTTAGAAAAATATTTTAATGTACTAAAGTATCAACGCGACTAACCCGACCAATCCGTACGATTTGGGTTGGGTTGGATTGCACTTTGGTTTGAGTTTTGTTGGGTTAAGATTTTTCAAATCGCAAGCATTGAGTTGAGTTGTTCAAATGTCTTCAACCTGATCAACTCAACCCATGAACACCCTTAGTCATAATACATTTATGCATATTATGTACAAATGTATAAAAAAAAAAATTACTTGTATGTACATATACATACCATACAAATAAACGATTACCGGATGATGGGAAGGTGGAAGGTGGAAGGTGTGTAGTTCTAGAAATGGAGGTATAGGACTCCCTGACACAAACGATGTCGTTTAGTGTCACAATTATATTGGACTCTAATATCTTCCATAGTCCTTTATTACTACCCCCTATTCCCATACATACACACACTTAAGTTGTGTACCCATAAAAGAGGATCTGATACTTTATTATAAATCAACAATAACAAATTTATGTAATTTTAAAAAACATATTTTGTAACGTTTAAACTGGTTGAATCAAATTAAACAAACCGTTTTTACCGGTTTCACGGAAGTTTGGTCCGTTCTATGGTTTGAATGTTCTTTTGAACGGTTTGGATTGAACCGACCATCAAAATACACATGTATTAATTACATTTAGTTTTTGTGTTGTATGTTTAACTTTTATAATTTAATTTAAAAAAAATTCGTCGAAAACATTAAAATATTTGTTTCACTTCTCAATTGTCCGTGTTTTTAATTTGACAAAATTCTGAAATCCGTCAAAAAATCAAAATTTAAAATCATTTTTCGACTTGCTCAATGTTTGTCCAAAATCCTAACCATGGACGGACCTATGTATGTGGTGTAGGTGGCATGTGCCACCATATTATTTCTCCGCCGGTAAAAAAAATTAGGTTTCGTGAACGATGCAACCGTATTAATTTGTTGTGTGCCACCGTATATATTTTGAATCTACAACGAAAACAAGTTTTATCTGGTATAGTTAGTTGGCAAGACTTTTATTCCACCCCACACCCAAGTCCGAATCATGTTAGTGTCATTTTCTTAGTCAAACAGTGCCACTGTTTGAAAAATTTTCGTATATTTGTTTCTTATAGTCAAACGTGTCACCGTTTAAAAAAAATTCTATGTTTTCTTTTCTTATGGTCAAATGGTGCCACCGTTAAAAAAAGAAAATCTGGGTCCGTCCCTGATCCTAACTATTGTTGGTGGACTTGTTTATTTTTTTTCAATTTGCTAAATGTTTTTTTATAATTCGATATAATATGTTTTTTTAATAATGTTATATTGGTAGAAATTTCATTTAAAACTCATTACAAGCTTAAATCGCTTAAACTGGTCAAATTAAACCAACTTTTTGTGGTCTAATTTGACCGACTTGGTTGTCAATTTTATGTCCTAACGTCTGTTTTCTTTCCATGGAATCAATAAAAACACTATTGGGGGCATGATCGTGCTCGTTATGAAGAAAATGGAGGTTCCAACAACATATATGAAGAAATGGTACAAGTCTAACCGTTGTGAGACTTTTAAAACTTGCCCTTGAACGTAGTCGAGCCGGGCAGTGGCGGATGCATGTAGAAGTGGTTGAGGGTCCTGGGCCCCCAACAAAATAAAGTCTATAAAGCCCATAAAATTTTATTTTACTTATAATTTTTACCTTTATATGATTGGGCCCCAATAAAATAATCATGAGACCCCACTACCAAGTCCATAATTCATTTAGCCTTCCATTTCCAAGTTCTACGAGGCCACGACTTCACCTTCATCCAAGTTCCACGGCTGTTGGCACCTGGTTGTACATCGCCATTGCTTCTTCCTGGTTCCTGCTTTCGCCTTCCTGCACATCGCTACAGCGACTGCTCGGCTGCTCCCTCCCTCTTCCCTCTTCCTGCTTCTTCCTTGCTTCCTGGACAGTAGTGCACCGTGACCATGCACTGCCCACTGTTTGTTTGTTTCCTGTGGCTACTCCAATTTGGGTAAAAAGCTAAAGTTTTGATTTCCAATATTTAATTTTTAATGACTTTGATTTTGTTGTTTGCTTCACAATTGGTGATTTGGTGAATGCTTTTGTTAGGTTAATTTTGCAATTTTGTAGACAAAAGGAAATGTTATGTTGATTTTGCAATTTTGTAGCCAAATGGAAATGTTAAGTTAATTTTGCAATTTCGTAGGCAAATGGAAATGTTACTATTGATAAAGATAAACCATTGATTTTTATATTGTTATTATTATTGCTAGAAAAAATGGAAAGATTTTTTAAAAAGGAAAACATCAACACCTGAATCAAGCTCTACTCCTTCGATGCTTACGAAATTGATTTGAACGATCTTCCTTGGGATCCAGCCAATAGGAAAAAGATTTTGGAGTATTTTATCTTATACCATATACCCCCTACAATATATTTTTCTGTATCCGCCACTGGAGACGGGTAGAGATTGTCCTAGAGTGTCGAGTCCATAGAATGATATATCTTGCTCTGATACCATATAAAAATATACGTAAAGCCTCGTTAGACAAAAACACATACAAATTTGAATAAAATTACAATATTCAAAAAATTATTGGGAAAATACCAAGGAAATTAAAACCAACCAAGACCTACCAAACCCGTAACATGCTACGCTCAACCTTGGTTCAAATGAACCATGTTACGAGTCCTCATGGACCGACTCATATCCTTGTATGTTCAAAAAAGAACAAGAATTTGGAGATGGTTCGGGCCACCATACCCAAGTGGTGAAACCAAGCGAAACATCCATGTGGTTCGAACCCTTTCGTTTCAGTTCGACCCAATCCACAAAACTTCGTTTCATACGGTTCAAGATTTCAACAAGAAACTTGCCGAAATTGTAAAGAAAGCATACACATATACTAACGAGTTAGGACCGTCCCCAATAGATATAAAAAGGGATTTTTCAAGTTATCGTCCTTTGGTTAAACGACCTTTTGTCATAGTGACGAACCCAAAAAAGATTTTAAACGGTAACACAATTTGACTATATATATATATATTCACAAGATCTGTATAGATTTGTTGGTTGGTCTTGTTCTAGAACAAAAAGAATCCATGTTCAAGTCCCGTTTTCAGATTCTTTTAAAAACATAAAACGTATATAAAAACACCAAATTTTAGCTGAAAACTAAGATATTTGACAAAAGTGGTACTCGAACACGGGGACTTTTGTACAAAAACAACAACGTTTACAAACTCCACCGTAAAAGACTTATGCCAATAGTTTAGACCTTATAACAGGTTTGAGAATAATATTCCCGTACAAAAGATTGTCCGAAAAACCTGTCAGAAAAGTTCATGGATTTAAAAAGCAGTTGTCAGGGACTCGATAAATCGGGTTCAAATTTATCCCATATGAAGGTACCAGCTTGGGAGGCATAAGACACACCATCTTCCATAGTTTCCCATGGTGGCTCAGTACCATATTCAGATAAGCTTTCGTTCGGTTCGAAACCATTCAGAACTTGATCTTTACTGGACCCTGGTTCGGACCCGTAACTGTTGTTGAACAAAGATGGTTGTGAAGATTTGGGGTTCGACATTGACGGTGAAGACGGAAGCGTGATCGTTTGTTTTTGATCGTTGACGAGAAGATGCGGGAAATTGAGACGGGCTTGGTGTCCTCTTAACTTGAAAGCCTCAAGATCATATGCCAAAGCGGCTTCAACCGCGGTATCAAACGTACCCAACCAACGTCTGCTCCTGCTACGAGGGAGACGGATCTCTCCGACCCATTTACCCCATTGGCGTTGCCTCACCCCTCGATACAGCTTACCCGGAGGCTGCCGCGGGTCCATTTCCTTGTTGTCTGGTGTAAAAGAGATCATCTGTCGCTTCTTTGACGGGGTCGGGATTTCAAGATTCACAGATGACTGCAGGTTGTGATCATCGAGAGAAAATGGGAACGAGAATCTCGATTCTTGCTTTCTGATCTTCGTACCAAAGAAAAAGGCCGAATCTTGAACCGGAGTCCATGGTTGCTTGCCCTTGTTCTTACCATGATCTGCAACCTGTTCCATAGTTGTGTTAGAAGAGTAGGAAAGTCACAAGATTTAAGCACCCTTTGGAGGCGAAGGAAATAAACGTAGGCATGCTGAATAGTTGGTAAAGATGTCACTCTCGAGGACTTACGACTTTCTTGCAGATTGAGATGGGGATTCTTTATTATGACTTGATGTTCAGCACTCAGGATGATGTAACCATATGACACCACACCCAAACAGTCACTAAACAAACACCACATCTTTTTAGGTATCTACAGTTGATGACACACAGGTATCGGTGAAGTTCGATGGTCATGTGTCTACGTCCCAACTTAACCATCAATACTTTTACTTGACGTGCATGTCTAGGCCACATGTGATGCAATCAACTGATGCTAACTTGGAAAACAACATGCTTAAGGGGATTAGGCTGCTAGTCCAAAGAGCTGCTCGAATGACATTGGGCAGTTGAGAAACGAGTAGTCATTGCGAATGAGCAAGTAGGGGGCGGCAAATCAGTTGACGGAGCGGCCAAGGACGAATGAGTTATACAGAGGTGTGAATAGATTGAAAATATGTGTATATGAAGAGCATACATGATAGTGTAATTGTCTAACATATATATTAATAGAAATTCAACAATCATATTAAATCCAAGAAATAAAAGTTCATCGGGTTGGGTTGAGTTCAAATCATAGTAACCCAATACCTACAGTTTGACAATTTTACAACTCGATTAGACATCAGTTTGTTTCGGGTTGAGTTATTTCGCGTTGGGTTGGATTGGTTGGGTTTTTGAAGACCCCTTTACTAATGTAATATGCTTAAAGCCTATTATCGAGTTTGGCTGTTGGTACCTAAGTATAAAAAACGGCACACATAATTATAACATACGAGTCAAACTATGTTTTTACAACGGTCAAAATATGAAATTGTAATTTGAAATAACGGTTATCACAATGGTAAACCAATGGTATAACGATCCCAAAATAACGGGTCATATAATAATTAGAATTAATTGGGTTGCATTGGTTGTACAAATGAACATGGTTGCATTTGATATATACCACATATATATATATATATATATATATCTATATCTCAACATATTTTATGTATTTAATTATAAAATATATAAGAATAATGATGTCCAAGTCCAAATAAAAATAATCCGAAAACAACATAAATTATAGATTTATATGTAAAAAAGAATATAAATCATAATTTAAAATAAAATAATATGAACATCTAAGAATGGTCTTTACAGGTTTATAGCATTTACGTGGTTTTCAGATCTCTTAAATAATCCGATATTTTTTGTGTTGAATAAATACAATTGTATAGTCAAAAAAGATTTTTTTTATTTAAACAAAATATCTCGTTTTAAAGAACGATATATAAAAAAATCCAACCGTACAAGATATCAAACTTTAAAATCCCGTTGTCATCTCTGAGCGTCATTTTCTCCCTCTACATCTTTGTCGATGAAACCAGTGTCGTAGTCATTAGTCTGTTAGCGATGGTGATTAAATGTGGATTGACAGGGAAAACAGATGTTTATATCAAACTATGGAGAAATATTACGAGCGAGACCATCTTTACTGTTATCTCTTACAGACAGTAAAACATCAAATCATTTCATTTCAGATATATGCACTACACTTTCAAGTTCCCTGTTCACGTATAAAACATGTAAATTGTAATACGACTTCTAAAAATCATGTCGACGACTTTTGAATGGTCTAAAACTTCTGTAAAACACCGAGATCTCGACTTCTATGAGTCTGGGTACATACAGATCTTCTAAGTACTTATGATAACACCTTGTTGTAAAGTATAAAATGTTATTTATAGCATGATATACTATTTGTGTTGGGACAGGGATACATATGCTATTTTATTATAATCTTACGGCCTTAAGAATTATACAGGTTTTGTCATATTGTATTAATGACTTCAACATTACATTAACTTCATCACAGTCGTACCTCTTTATACCTTTTTCATATAGCAGCTTCAAAACTGATGGGATCTAGGTATTGTATTTCTACAACACTATATGGTAACACATGCAAGTATACATGTGTCAACACTATCACCTTCAAGTAATAAAATGGTAAGAACCAAGTATCGTATTCTATAAGGATATGTATCTTAAGTTGCAAGATATCGAGTTGAAAGACTAACTTCAGATGACGGATTTGAAAACTTTGATTGAATATGAGTTATTAATTGCAAATAACATAATAAATAAAGGTAGCATGAGTGTATGACTTTTGGTGAGACATAAACACAAATTTCAATGGACAAGCAGTCAGCCATAACTAGTTTCACCATCTATTTTGAGGGATTCCTCTCAGACTTCCACCATTACACTATATTATAGTTTTCAGCCTATATTTCTATGTGGTATCAGGACCAGAGATAATGATGAACGGTGTTATCAAAATACATGGATAAATAAATCTTTTTGTTAAAAATCACTCTCTCGAGCCAATTTTCATATCGTTCAAGTTGGCGTGTGTTCTATGTAGTTCATCTCTGAATCTACCGCACTTTAACACTTTAACATGTGACCAACCTGTCGAGAATTAATTAGTTTGAAAGATATAAATGACAAGTCTCCTTGTCGGCAAGTCTACCTGTCATATCATTTAAGTTGACGTGCATTTAATGGTTTATCTCTAAGACCATGACACTTTAACACTTTCAAAGTGTTCAACTTGTCAAGAAAATGTCATTGATTTTTATAAAACTTAAATGAAATAGTAGAACGTTGTTATTGCAAAACGTCTCATTTCCTTCGGTTTAAAATCTCACCATTTGTCTCACACCCAAACTATGGAATTAGCTACTCATAAGGAAAGTAATGACAAGGAAAGTAAATAACGAAAAATAAAGACATAAATATAAATTACGGAAAGTAATTGACTTAATGTAAAGAGCGAAAAGTAAAGAACAAACTTAAAAGTAATTACGAAACTTAAACTGCTTCAAAGTCTAAAGAGAGAAATCAGTTTTGGAACTAATTTTAGGATTAAAAAAATACAAGAACCCAACCCCCCTATTTATACAAAAATAGGGCACAAAAAGACAAAAATATTATCTAGTGGGTAAAGTATCAAAAGTCAACACACCAAGTACACTTAAAGTAACTAGATTGTGACATAATTCTAACAAGAGTTTAACAATCTTTAATATCAAAAGTCTTCGGTTCTAGGGCTTTTAGAAACAAAAAGGATTAAACATCTTAACTCATTAATCCCTTCAAAAAGCCGAATTCCATCAGATCCCTGCTGCTGAAATGCTGCAGCATCAAACAATTCCACATTTTTTTTTTCATTTTAGTCTTCTAATGATATAAAAGACAAGTAAATCACACATTTAACTCCATAATTAATAAGGGAAAAATGAAATAATAAAATTACTCAAGATTGAGATAAAAGAAAAATAAACTAGCTAAAAACTATAAAATAAGTGCTTTGTACATTGAATTCTCAATGTACATCAAAAACACATTTTAAACACCATTTGAGGTGAAAGTCAGTTAAAATACATCTTTGATTTTCTTATATAGTTGTATCAGCTTTCACTGTACACCTAACAGTCTAATTTGTACCAGTGTAGGGCTATTGATCTTTTGGGTCAGTACTTAGTCCTATGCCTCCACTATACATCTAATTTCAATAAGTGTACTTCTACACTTACGTTCTGAACGTAATCCCCTGTCTATTCCTTAAATATAAATCGTATAATATTTTCTTTCTCTATTTTATCATCTCATATGTCAATATTTTATATTAACTTCATGTATATCTTTATGGGTATTACAGTTGTTCGTAAGCTCAAAACCTGGTCCTGGTCAGATCTCAGAGTTCGACCGGGTCGAAATTTTAAGGGCAGGACTAGACCTAAACCCAATTTAAAAAAGTTCAGTTAAACCTAAAAGAATTTGATGAACCCAAAAAAACTCATTTGAAAAACCTGATCGGGCTCTTTTCAACCCTAAACCTATCCCAAGCCTACAATAAGCCTACGTCTTTTTTTTACTATTGAAACTTGAAAGCGGGCTAAAAAGCCCAGGCCCAGATCCAAAAGCCCGAGCCTTGTACATCTTTACCTTTTTACATAGAAAAAATATTTGAAACTATCGAAATGCATAATGAACGTTTTTTTCTTAAATTTAACATTTATCATAAAATGTAATGTTTTTCAAATCTGTTTCAAATCATTTTTGGGGTTATCTCATTTTTGGAGAAAAAAGCGTTTAATTTCCTACTTTTTTTTTTATTTTGGAGATACTTTTGGGAACCGGTTGGAGCTTAATTTTAGTTCAAATTCTCCATTTTGGAGGATCTGTTGGAGATGCTCTTAAAATACTTGACAGATCCAGTTTGGTTAACAATATAACTAAAACAGTTTAGAAAATGTTTGGCCTGGTTTATACCAGTTCGATTTTGATAAGGTAAGGATTGATTAAAGATTGATGGTCTAGTTTACTCTGATATGATTTTCTAATTTTTATAAGATTTTTAATACATGTTTAATAATTATTTAATTACTATTACGTATAGAGGTCTTCTTTTTGAGAACACATGAAATTGTGATAGTTTTGAGAATTGATGCATCATGTGCTATTTCACATGATTTTTTTCATCTATGTCTTGGATTTAGTGTATTGATTAACATATATTTGTTTCACAATGTGAACACTTTTTATGTGTTTGTGAAACAAAAAAATTTCACATTATGAAACAAATACTTATGAAACAAACACATTTGAAACAAATATATGTTAATCAATATATTAATCCAAGCCATATATGAAAAAAATACCACGTGAAATAGGAGATGATGCACCGTTCTCAAAGTTATCACGATTTATTGGGTTCTCAAATGAAGGGTTGGATTCTGATGAGAATAATAGTTAAGGTGAGAAACGTAAAAAGTGATCTCCACCTTAGAATGAGATGCATCGAGAAGGATATTAGGATAAGATGCATTGAGATTCACCGAACCAATCCCCATATCAAACGTGATTCATGGGTGAGTTTGAGATTAAAGGTGATTAAGGATCCAGGTCCCTTCTTACGCTTCTATTTTAACTTTTTTTCTCACGCAATCTTTTGCCTATATATATATATATATACATATACATATACATATACATACAGGGGAACGTTCAAATAAAAACCACTCAATTTGTAAAAACCGTGAAAACCTCATTCAACCAATCATAATTTTTCATTTTTTTGTAATTAGGAGATTGATTAACCATTTTTATTGTGGAGGGTGTTAATCATGAATATTATCATCTTTATTATTTTAATTTTAGAGAAATACATGAAACAGTTTCATTAAAATTTTATTAAATATTATATGAAACAATTTCATAACCATATATGAAACAAAGTCATCAAAAAAAGTATTATATGAAACAATTTTATAAGATTAAACAATTTCATGAAAATTTTTCATAAAATTAAACAATGAAATCGACGTATGAAGGTGGTTTGTACGGTTTTTACAAATGAGGGTGATTTTTATTTGAACGCTCCCCTATACATACATACATATATATATACATACATATATATACATATACATATACACATATATATATATATATCATATATATATACATATACATATATATATATCATATATATATACATATACATATATATATATATATATCATACATATATATACATATATATATATATATATATATATATATATATATATACAGGGGAGCTATCAAATGAAAACCACTCCAATTTGTAAAAACCGTAAAAACTACTCTCATCCGTCAATATCTTATGAAATTTTTTCATGAGATTGTTTAATCTTGTGAAATTGTTTCATATAATACTTTTTTTGATGAAGTTTGTTTCATATATGGTTATGAAATTGTTTCATATACTATTTAATGAAATTTTAATGAAACTGTTTCATGTATTTCTCTAAAATTAAAATAGTGAAGATGATAATATCCATGATTAACATCCTCCACAATAAAAATGATTAATCAACCTCTCATAATTAGAAAAAAAATGAACAAAAAAATGAAAAATTGTGGTTGGTATAATGAGGTTTTTACGATTTTTATAAATTGAATGATTTTCATTTGATCGCTCCCCTATATAGATAGATATATAACCTCCGTTTACAACCTACTCCTAAACTGTAAGTTATATCATCTTTTTCTAGTTTATTTTTATTCTGTTTCTATTTTTTTAGTGGGGTCTAATAAGATGGCTTCAAAGTTTGCAAAATGTGGTCAAATTTATCATTTTGGCCTATTTTTCCAATCAGTTTCATATTTGGTGTTCCACCCAAATGCCACTTTTTAATCTATACTATATTATAAAATATTTGATAAAAACTCTTAAAAATCATTTTTTATATATAAACTATTGTTTATTGATGCATTTTACTTAAAGTTCAAGATTACAAGTACAATTTTATATAATAAAAAATTTGAATTAAAGAAATTACACATTATATATTTTTTTTAATTTTTATGATATTTTCAAATTTATATTTTTAAAGAAAACAATATTCTTTGCTCAAAACCACATAAATATTATAATATCGATAGAGACCAAAAAAACAAGGAATAAAACATTAAAATCGATATATATCTCGCTGCATTATGCGAGTACCCTTCTAATTACTAAAAAACTACAAAAAGAATGTTGAAAATAACAGTTAAAAGTGTAAAATTTTGAAACTTACAAGACATAAGGCTGGAAGTTATTTTGAGATTGTCAAAGGGGCTTGTTTCATAATAAGACGGAGTGGGACGTGTGGCTCAGAGAATTATAGCAGATGGCTACGAGCCACGATGCTCAAAATTTAAATAATAGGGTAAAGTAACATAGAGTGAGTCTGAGGATGTGAGTTTCATACGCTATTTCAAAATTCAAACGTATGCAACGGTATGTTCTAGTAGCACTTTTATAGTAATTGTTGTGATTCGAATAATTCAAAGGCAAATTAACACATTTCCACTGATGATGATACTTATGTTTGAAAATTTAGTGCCAAATGTGCACGTTAACAGTTTTTTAGAACGTTCAGAGTATACATAACAGAAAATTGCTTTTTAATGGTACACACTACAAGGGAAAGTCAGATCTAAGAGTTGGAATTATGTCAGGTATCTTTCAATCATAGGGATGCCTACTGAAAGCTCTCGTCGAATGGGAGAGGGTCTCGATTCCGAGAAAGGTGTAGGTGGGGTCGACCACAATTACTACTGGTCATCCCATTCAAGACCATTACGACCGTAAAATCTTGAGCGTAACAGAAAACTCACATAACGGATACAAGAGACTGCTTCTGCCTTCTGTCATCAAAACACTTGGAAACCATGTGACGTAGTCAGTTTTACAATCACAAACATATAAAACATACATTATTAATATGACATAACAAAATGCTTATACACCAATCAGAAAATAGTTTCAAATTCGAAAAATTCTAGTATTCGTTCGATTTCCAAAATATAAATACGAGAAATTGCTTTCAGTTAATCGTCACACCAAGTAGATCTGTTTTATTTCGCGTACTGGTCATATTCACTAATTAGACTGATATAGTATGATGTTAACGCATCACATGTACGAATCTCAAGTATGTATGACTCACATAGTCACATACTTCCACCGACACAACCCTAGTACAGAGGTGCACACATCATTTTTGTACCAAAATACAGATACCACCCTCGGTACTTCACATGGCACCGTCTCTTGTCCATCCATGGCGTCGACATCCCAGTGTTCCCCTAAGGCAGATTCAGAGGTGCCAGTGGGCGTCCATGCAATCACTAAATTTTTTCTGATGCAATATTTTTTTACCTGTTGTCTTAGAGTCGACTTACTAGCGTTTTTCCTTTCATACAGAACATTTTTAGCACTGGTAATAACTCATTATTGTATCTTAACGATCAATATGTAATCTTTTACGTGACATTGTAATAAAGTTTACTTCAGTATTTCACGTACCATTTGAGAGTTCACAAAATTGAAAGAACCCTGAGAACTACTGCGTGTTTGTGAAACAAAAAAAATACATGTAAAACAGTTTCATCTTGTGAACCGAAGACATATGAAACAAATATATGTTAATCAAATACATTAAATACTAGTCGTAGATGGATAAAATTCATGAGTATAAATACTTTAAGGTAAAAGTTCTCACAGTTATCACAATATATGAGGTTCTCATTTCATTAATCTTCTGATCCATGTTATGTCCAAAGTATGTATTTTAACAAAACAAGCACGATTTGATGGCCACGACACAGTTCTTATATTTAGAACTAGAAGGGTACTCGTGCAATGCATCGAGACATATCTCGATTTCGATGTTTAGCTTTTAGTTTTTGTCTTTACCGATATAATACGGTTTTATGAGATTTTGAGAAAACAATAATGTTTTTTATTTTTGAATGAAAATATAAATTTGAAAAAAATTATATCGATATTAATATCAAATTAACTATTTAATAGTTCTCGTTGTTTTGGTGTAATTTTTTTAATTCAATTTTTTTTAATTATAATTTAATTTAGATTTAATAACAAAGTAATTTATTTTTGATTTAATAATATAGTTTTTTTTATAAATATAATTTATTAACCATATTTGTTAGAACTCAATGATTATCTTAATTATATTTTAGATTTTTTATATTTAAAATSAGATGTTTATTCTGTATTTCATTATGTTTATCCGCAATTAGTTGTTAAAAATGTAGCTTTAATAAGTTGTGCTTTCGTAAAATTTACTTATAATTTTGAATTTTAAGTAATATGTATCTATAAACAGTACTTCATGCATAAAAAATGATTTTTAAGAGTTTTTATCAAATGTTTTATTTTTAGAATATTTGTGTCAAATTATCATATAGTGTTAATATTAAATATAATATAATTTATTTAAATATTTATAGCCATAATTAATATGCATACCGTAAATATTCGGGTCAAACCGTGAATAAAACACCACGAAATGTCAAAATAATAGTCAAACTGTATCGAATTTATAAGTCCAATGGTAGTATTTTAACAAGTTTCATGGTGTTTTCTATAAGTCCAAATCGTATATTATCCAATCATTCTTTTAAATATAACTGTATAATTACAGATAATACTGTATAAACACTGTATTTTTATACATATGACATATAAAAAATGGTTTATAAGTCTATACGAGTTGAGTTTGTTAAGAAAATTACCCGGTTATTATTTTCTTGAGCTGAAATGTGTATTCCATTATATAACTTCTACAGATAAAAAATAGTGCAATTGCATGTAAAAAATAATGTACTTTAACTTGATTTCTATTTTGAGTAACATACTTTCAAAACTTTCATTTTGGTGTCTAAGATGTAAAATTTTAAACATTTAAGTACCTGGATAACCGATTATCATGTTGATGTGACGAGTGATGTGGTATTCAACTCAGTTTTATTCGCTGACGTGGTTAATGACGTGATTTTTTTAAATATAAAATTAGTTTTTTTTAATTTAAAATTAATCTTCAACTAGTTATCCGACAGGGACGGACTCATAATTTTTTTCAAACGGTAGTACCATTTGACTGTAAGAAAAAAATATAGAGAAAAAATTTCAAATACTAACACCGTTTGACTATAAAAAAACAAATATACGGAATATTTTCAAAATGTGACACCATTTGACTAAAAAAATGACACTGTCAGGATTCGAACTTGGGTCTGAGATGAAATAAAAGTCTTGCAAACCAACCATACCAAATAAAAGTTGTTCTTAATGTAGTTTCAAAATACATACGGTGACATACAACAAATTAACACCGTTGCACCTTTCACGAATCTAAACTTTTTTACTCTTCGACGGAGGAATAATACCGTGGCACGTGCCACCGTATGCCCTATATATAATAGGTCCGTCCACGTTACCCGGAGTACTTAAATATTTAAAACAATACATCTCAGTAACTAAAATGAAAGTTATTTTTTCATACAATTTGCCCTAAAAAATACAGTAAATATAATAATATTTAAATAAAAATTTAATTACCAATGATTTAACAAGATTCACGTGTTTATTTAAATGTGGACACAAAATGCACGTATTTCTCTAAATATGAACACAAAATGGTTGAAAGTAGAGTGATTATATGAAGAAAACGTCTTTGAAGGTTCTTTGGAAATTCCATTTGAAAAAACATTCAAACCCTTTTTTGTCGAGTTGTCCCAACATTGATTCATTCAAGTCTTACCATTTTCAAACCATTTTATTTTATATTTTAAAGTTTACTGCTTATTATTATTATTATTATACGTGTACAACTTATTACAGCTCCATGTTTAAACTTCATATAACTAACAGATAACCAGCTAAAAACCCAGTTCAGGTATATACAAGACAAGAGCTGTGACGTAGTCGTTGATCCCCAGGGAGTGACGAAATATCCCATTTGCCCCACGTTTGTGTTCAACACTGATATCCCATCTTACAGTCCCAGTTTACCGGAATGAGTGATTGCCGTTCTCTGACAGTTACAGTCCAACCTGACAGTAATATTTTACGTCTTCGTGCATTTCACGCGTACACAGATAAGTCTTAATATTCAGATTTGAGTCTGACCGTGAAACTGGTCTTTGTAACGAATATGACATGAAATGACTTGGAAGTCCCCTTGAGGATTTTGCTATGATAATAATTCCAAAATAAATATTCTTAACAAAGTCTCCCGACCAACTATAAATAGAAACCTACGAAACACCATTTCAAAATCGAAATCGAACCTGAATTGAAATAGAAATCTTGCAACTTTCCTACAACAGAAACTAACCATGCAACGTTCAGCCATGTTAAACACCATCAAGCGCCAAATGGCATTCCAGAAAACCCGACCCGCGGTCCAGCCCGCTTGCGACGTTTTCATAAACCATCGTGGGGTCGATACGAAGAGATCGATCGCCTCTTTGCTCTACCATCAGCTCGTGTTTTCAAGAATCCCGTCGTTTCTTGACAACAAAAACATGAAGCCCGGGGATAAATTGTTTGAGAATATCGATAATGCGATATTGGGGTGCAAGATCGGGGTGGCGGTCTTTTCACCCCGGTATTGCGAGTCGTACTTTTGTCTACACGAGCTTGCTTTGATGATGGAAACCGGGAAGAAAGTTATTCCCATATTTTGTGACGTGAAGCCCTCTGAGCTTCGGGTCTCGGATAACAAAATATGTACTCCGTCTGAGACGAAAAGGTTCGGTTATGCCCTTGAAGAGGCTAAGCATACCGTAGGACTCGCGTTCAACACAACCAAAGGGTATGTCTCGATACTTAATTCATATTTCTATTTTATTCTGTCTCAAAATAACTGTTCATTTTTAGAAGTAAGTACATACTTAATTTCCAATTATACCCTTAATTATGAGACAGTGAAACTATATGTTATTAAGGGTAAAATTGTCATTTAATTAATTTAAAGATACAATGATTACACATTTCTAAAATTGTACATCTTTTTCGTTATAGACGTTTAACGGTTTATATAATGGTAATTAATATTTACAGGAATTGGGCGGACGTGGTAACGTATGCAGCGGACATGGTGAAAGAAAGTTTGATCGAGATCGACAACGAAAAGTACCCGGCTCGTCACACCCGAATCTTATAATGAACACCATTCGTACGAACCAATAACGACATTATTTACAACGATTTTTTATTTCTTTTATTGACAATAATGCCCTTTGTAAGGAATATAAATTTGGGAAATGTAAATTAGGTACAAATCAATAAAAGTATTTGCACATTTTACATAATGTTCGATGCTCATTTAACAAACCAAAGAAACGATATATAGTTGTATAAGAATTACAATAACGTAACAATCGTACGTTCACTGTGAACACGGGTAACGATTCACAACATATAACAAACGATATTGCGCAAATCGAACATCATGTATCGGTTCGGAGTGGTGGATGATGATCCAAGCTATTGTTTTTCACGAAATCTTGATACCATCTCGCCGACAATTTGGGAACCCGTTCGAATGTTTTGTAGTCGACATAATATAACCCGAATCTCACATTGTAGCCATACGTCCATTCATAGTTGTCCATTAATGACCATATAAAGTAGCCACGGACGTCCGCACCATTCCTGTTATCCAAATAACATTCAATCTTCTTTTGACTTTCTCATGGTTAAATTGAGTACTTATTAAGTACGAAACTGAAACAACCATGGTTGAAATTTAAGTCGTAATCTATCTAGTCGTATTTTCTACCGTAGTCAATCTAGTCACGGGTTTTGTTCGTGATGACTCGATGTGTTAATCGTCAAATTTCAAGACTAAAAATAGTAGGTTTGACTTAAAAGTCAAAAGGGAACCGGACTCACCTTATGGCTTTGGCTAAAGACTCGAGATATGTTTCGTGGAATTCGATTCGTTTGATGTCGTTCAGAATCTCATCAACTTCTACATCCTGCACGTTTGGTGACGAATACCCTACAACAGAAAGAAAAGCATCAGCGATATAAATCAGAGATGCACAAAAAAGCCCAAGCCTGAAGCCCGGCTCGTCCAGAAAACCCCAGGCCTAGTGATCCCAAAGCCCCGTCTTGGCCAGGCCTCAAAGCCCTATCAGACCCGAGAAAGCCCGATCGGACCTTTTCCAACCCCAAAGCCGGTCTGGACTGACCCAGGTCTTATGCATCTCTAATATAAATAACATAAATCATGAAAACATATATTTTACTCTTTGGGGTAAAGGTCAGTTCTACATACATCCGACCAAACTTACCATTTTCGGTAATAAACATCGGTAGGTTACTGTACCGAGTCTTGACATAGTTCACGATTTCTTCCATACCTCTAGGAACGACAAAAAATCTTGGCATCGATGTCTATTGAATGCAAAATCATTCATTTTTAGTACCTAATTGAAAGAAAGAAAATCTTGAAACAGAAATCCATATATATATATATATATATATATGTAAGTATATATAGAGTCAGGTTCATACGAGAACAATAACTAAATAAGATAATAAGAAAACCATAGAATCACATGTGAATTTACACTAAAATCACGAGTAAAATCACATGTGATTCACGCGACTCACCCGCATATCCTTGGGTCGCATGTTAGTGTAAAATCACATGTCATTTTGCATTTGATTTGGTTGTTTTTGTATTCTGTTGTTTTGTTACCGTTCTCGTTTGAATCTCCCTCTATGTATATACATACATACATATATGTACCGTACTGGTTCACCGATCAGCTGGCCATCACGCTCTCCAGTGATTTCCACGAAAGCTTTGATTGCACGATCACAACCATTTAAGCAGCTAGAATTGGTACAATCCTTGGCATATATAGCTGAGTAATGGTTGATTCCAATGAAATCAATACTGTTTTTCATTAAATTCTTTTCCTCCGGGGAGAATCTCGGTAATTCGCTGCCATGGCATTCACGCATTTCTTGAGGATAATCCCCAAATATCGGCGGATCAAATGACCTGTTTGAATCACGATCGTAAGAAGCTGAACGAAAAGATAGCAGCTTTTCCTTCTTTTTGGTAAAGCTAGGAATAACTGCAACAAAATCGGCTTTATTGGACTCTGAATATGTTTAATGTCCTAATAGACTGCTTTATAGGACTTCAATCCATAAGACCAAACAATTGTGCGTCTTATGCAAAAATGTTATAATAAGTTTATAGAATTGTTTGGTCTCATAAACTCAAGTCCTATAAATCAGTCTATTAAAACATTTAGGGCCTGTTTGTTAGCAGCTTAATGGGACATACAGCTTATGTCGTCAGCTATACGTAAATGTTTGGTAGTGGCTTAATGATATAGAAAGTGGCTTATTCAATAAGCTTCTAGGGGGACTTTATGCAGAAAGCCAGTTTTTTTTACAAGCCTGCCCCCCCCCCCCCCAAAATAAAAAAAATACGCTCCCTCCATCTATGAAAAAACCCTTTCAAACAAAAAAAACCTTCCTAATATATACCGATAGATTAATCCATACAGACAACTTTATCTATACATGAGTTAATGAAAAACCAACCAAACAACCCCTTAGACATATTTGACGTCCTATAAAGCCGATTTTGTTGTAATGAATGGACAAATAAAGATTACCAGCCAATATTGAAGGTCATGGCTCTTTCTGCAGCTTTTCGATCGAAATCGCTGTCCGTAAGTGGTTCATACATGAAACAGTGTGCAACTAATCCTATCGATCCACCTTGTTTCGGCTGCACGATTAAGTTCTAAAGATTACAATTCCTTTTTTTCTTTACAAAAAGGAATTAAGAAGTTACTGAAATTGCCTGAAATCTTTCATGATATAGCTTTGCAGCCTTCCCATGGGCCAATAACATGTTGTGCATAGCTCGAAGAGGCTCGACATCGGAATTGCCGGCAAGACAGTTGCCGAACGGCTGTGAACAGTGAGCCGGTGGATACGTCCCCTTTTCGTAAGACATTTCTGAAACCAAGTTTGGTTCATTGATCGTCACCCAGTACTTAACTCGGTCTCCAAAACTCTTGAAACAAGTTTCAGCAAAAAGTACAAAGTCCTCCCTGCAAGAAATTGAGATTCGTAATAAGCTTACGAGTTTGGTACACACACGGAACTGGACGGGACTAAACGGACCGGATAGGCGAAAGTGACGAGAGGGCGAAAGAATGATGGAAGTTTCTAATTTGACAAAGGATAGTTTAGTAATTTGCTTAATTCCGTCACATGTTATTTTTGTTCCACCTATTTTGGTGGGACAAAAAATGCATTTTTATCCCCCCATCTTGTCCCAGTCAAGTATAGAGATGCGGGCCCGGCCTCCCAATCCCGATTTTCAATGAGCAAAAGAAAAGCTCAGGCTTTTTAGGCCCAGGCCCGACCAAGCTTGGGGTTGAAAACTTTCGAGCTTAATCAGACTTTTTCAGGTCGGGCCCGTCCACAAAATTTCAGCCTGATCAGGCTCTGAGGCCTGGCTTGGACCGGGCTTCGGACTCGCTAAGCCCACGCTGTCGTGTCCCAAGTATCAAAAGATCAGAATACCAGATAAGTCTGTTTTCGCGACTAAAATAGAAGCTTAAACATACTGCATTTGAGTGTCGAGCCAAGACCCGTATTTACGTTCGAGTTCCTGAGGGAAATCTTGATGGTGGATCGTCACGAATGGCTCGATTCCTGTATAACTCGAGCTTATTACTCAAGATCCATGAATAATGCTCAACCAAGAAAGGTTCTTGAATCCAATAAAACTGGAAACAAGTTTTACACTATTCACATATGAATACCAAACTCAAAATGCATCAACATTAACCTTTGAGTACAAGATCATCGATGATTTCGTTGTAGAACATGATTCCCGAAGGATTAACTTCACCAAATCTCCCTCCTAAAACGGATCACAGTATACAAAACATCATTCAAACAATCAAGAACATATGAATCAAAAGCAAGATTAGCAGGTTTACTTGGTAGAATTCTAGACCAAGAAATCGAGAATCGATACGATTTTAACCCAAGAGAATGCATCAGTTCAATGTCTTTCTGTAGAAAAACCCAAAATCAAATCGAGATAAAAACAACTGTTCTTGATTTTATGACAATCGGGAAGCAAGTAAAGATTGATTACTTTAAACAGATGATAATGATCATCTGCAAAATCTCCATTCTCGCCGTTTTCTCCACACCCTAACAACAATGGCTGCAGTTTTAGTAACATTAACTAACCATTATTCATTAATGAATAGAAACAAAAATGAAAAGGATATTGACCATTGCCATTGGAATGACAAAATACATCCCAGTTGCTGAGAGATTTGCCATCTTCAAGATAAGCTCCTTCGACCTAAAAAAGGGGGGTGTTTTAATGGCGAAATGCGGGTTAAAGAAAAGGGAAAGAAGAAACAGAGAAATATTACTTGATAAGCAGAAGTGGCTGCTCCGAATAGAAACCCAGGCGGGAAATCGGATCTTTTAATCGGGTTTTCTTGTTTGGATCTTAATCCACCGCCATTGATGGAAGCTTCAAGAATTGAAGAAGATGCAAAAATGGCAAAAAGGAGATAAATTGGTAGTGAATCCGTTTCCATTTCGTGAAAGTTCAAGTGATCGTAGATATCTGATCAGCGGTCCCCTCACGCTTTTGATCTTGAGAATGCCATGAAATATCTGAAAATCAATTTTGTAATGGAAGTCAGCGGGCTGGGGGTGGGATGGTCTTGACTACTGACTAGAGATGGCCAAATGGGCCCGGCCCGGCCCGGGACCGCCGGAGGACCGGGACCGGGACCGACAAAGGACCGGACCGGGACCGGGACCGATAAGGACCGGTTATGGGACCGAAAACCGGGACCGGTTAAGGTTTTTGGTAGTTTCGTGGGACCGGGACCGACCGGGACCGGGACCGGTTATGGGACCGACTATGGACCGGCCCGGCCCGGCCCGAAAATTCAATTAATTTTATAAATAAATATATTTTTAAATAATTTTATAATGTATTTTTATAAGAAAACGTAATTTTAATTATATTAAAACGCATTTTTAAAGTGTATTTGAGTGACCCAATTGTAAATTTTATAATGTATTAAAAATATATATCATTAAAAAAATAAAATAAAAAATCTTATTTTTTTAATGAAGGACCGGTTGGGACCGGTTGGGACCGGGACCGGGACCGGCGGCCTATAACCGGTTATAAAGTACCTATACCGGTCCTATCATTTTCGACCGGGACCGGGACCGAGACCGGGACCGAGACCGGGACCGGTTACGCCGGGACCGGTTATGGCCGGTTATGAGAATGGTGAGGACCGATTGGGACCGGCCCGGGACCGGACCGGGACCGGTTTTTGGCCATCTCTACTACTGACTACCGAGGGTGTTACCGGAAATTTACATGAAAAGGATAATGAATCCTACCCGTAAGAATAATACAAGATCTAGACTCTTATTTGGTAACGGTCCATTCTTACCAGATAATTGTTACATAAAAAGTTATTTTTTGTTGACTAAAATTTTATTCAATAAATAAATGATAGTGTTAAATTTTATAGCTAGATATTTACCGGGTAAATATTTGGTAAATAACCCTTTAGTTAACTTTATATCTCTTACTTTTTTTATTTTTTATTTTACATATTTATTATATTAACATATATAATTGTATATTAACGAAGATACATGAAAAAGAATGTGTTCCTTTTTTTATAAATTACATCACTATAATAATCTCGTCAATATGTTCAAAATAAGCTCAATATTAAATATTTTTTAATTTAATCTTATATTATTAAATATTATAAAGCATATAATAATTATATATGTTAATAAATAAGGGTTTAAAATGAAAAAAAGAATTAAAAATGCATTAAATAAATAACCATAAAAGTATAAAATGTAAGTTTTAAAAATAATTCATACGTATTTATAATATATAATAATATAATGTCAAATCTAAAAATATTTTCAATATTAGACACCTTTTGAATGTGTTGAGGAAAAGATTGTTATAATGGTATAATTTGTAAAAAAAAAAACGTATTTTTTTATGTATTTTAGTTAATATACAACCATGTTTTATAATATAACTAGAAATGAAAGTTTTGAAAGTACGTTACCTAAAATGGTAACCGGTTAATGCTTAAACCAGTTACTTGAATACTTAAATGTTTAAAACTTTATATTTTAGATAATAAAATGAAAGTTTTGAAAGTATGTTAACTAAAATAGGAATCAAGTTAAAGTACGCTACTTTTTATGTAATTTGCCATTTTGTTGATAGCTAAACTCATATGTAGATAACATTGGGCCTGGGCTCAAATGGCCCAAATATCATTTTTGTATTTTAGTGATTTTGGGTCCATATATATTTAAATGTTGTGTCCTAACGTTATGTATTTTCACATAATTACTTTCAAGAACTAATTATTTTTTCTTAAAAAAATATATCAATTTTTTATTTTATTTAATGTAACAAATGAGTATTTATTTATTATTTAATTATTTCTTATCGATTTTACCAATAACCGATAGATATTGTAACTATTGGGTAGGACATGATTAGACAAAATATGAAAGGACAAAACAATTTACCCCTAATGAGTTGTTTATATCTTTTAATTAATTTATTTAATTTATAAAATTATAATAAAATAAGTACTTTATATTAAAAGTATATCATTAGAAAGTCTTCGTCAAAACGATTAAAATGACACTAAAATAGAAAAGTTCATATATTTTCTAATTTTTGTTTTATACATTTTCTAAAATATTTACTAATATTTAATAAATTACATAAATTAACTAAAATATATAAATCATATAAAAAAATATTTAAGGACGGTAAATGAAGGTTTAAAAAGCATAAAATATAATGAATAAAATTTAAAAATGAATAAAATGTATAAAAGGGAGCATATTTGATGTTTTAGAAGATAATTATGTTTTATTTTGATGTTATATTGGTAAAATGTATATTAAACTATGAGGTAAGAGTGGAACACGCCTGTTCCATAATGTTCTACATAAAAATCCTGTCAAACATGGAATAATGATCCATGTTATGTTGTTTAGTCTTATCTGGTGTATCAAACGCACCATTAATGACATGAAAGTCAAAATTGTCAAGTTATTTAGGGATGGCAACAACAAAAAAACGAAACCGTTGGTGAAAACCGAAATTTTCGGCCCGGGATTGGAGACATTTTATCGGGGACGGGGCGGGGTTTCAATCGTGTGCGGGGACGGGGATTCCATCGTGTGCGGGGACGGGGATCACCAGCCCGATATGTGTATATATATCAATTTTAATTTATATACATACATATCTATATCTATAACTCTCTCTCTCTCTCTCTCTCTCTCTATATATATATATATACATATCATTAAAAGAAAATACTAACATTAAATTTAAAAGACTCTTATCCAATTTACTTCATCACCCCAAATAAGGCTCACAAAAAGTCTAGTTTATTTTGTCTAATCGTGAAACCGTGATCTTAGTTGTTTGATGTTTGAATTTCTGTTTACTTTTATATAGTAATATAAGACATTGTTTGTAATTGGTTTGATTATGTTTGAGACATTTAGACTTAACATTTAAAAAAAATTGTAATTTACTTTTAGTTGTGAAAATTAACGTATTATAATTTTTTCCAGATCGGTTCAGGTTTCGGGTTCAGTTATAACCAACGGTGAACGGGAAAAATAGGGAAAAAGGGATTTTTACCCATATCGGGTTCCCCAACGGGGATCGGGAAACCGCAGGGCCTAATAGGGATCCTCGTAAGATCCCCGACAGGGATTGATGCGGTTACGGGATGGTCTTAGTTATTGGTTTCAGGGATGGGGATACCAATAACCTGCCCGAACCCGGTCCGTTGCCATTCCTAAGTTATATTGTCAGTTTTGATTATGTGGAACTGTCATATCATAATCAACCGGTATAATGCAAGTTCAAAATACGTTGATGTTCAAAATACGTTGATCATGAAATACTAATACAACGTATAAAGAATTGAATGGTTCTTATATTAATCAAGAAATCCCCTTGTGGCCACGGAAGTTCAAATGTGGTGACTCCGAGGCCCGGGCTGGTGGTCGTCCGGGGATTAGTCAACTCGCATAACGGGTTGGATATTCAGGTGATATGTGTTGAGAATCAACACATAATGCATCCGTTTTACGTCTTTTTAGTTAAAATTAGTTTCCTTTCATTCCCACTTTGAGTCATTTTGATTTATTTATTTATACTTTTGTTATGGGGCTAAAATATTGTGGTTTAACTTGTTGGGACATAAAAATACAAGCTAACGGAGAATTTTTGTTAAAACAGCCTGATGCTACAGCATTGCAGCAGCAACCACTTGTTACGTGCACGGTTTTGCGAGGGCTTAATGATTAAGCTGCTGACTTTTGGATGCTGAATGGACGACATGTAGATACAGCTGGAAGATTTTTATAATCAGGGATTTTTGAATTAATAGGTCATCTTGTACTTAAGATTCCCTTTTATTAGTTTTTGGACATTAACTAGTGGATTATACCTTTGTTGTTTTGTGCAAGACTTTTTGTATAAATTGGGGGCTTAGCCATATGTTTTAGACACACCTTATAACATATATGCAAGATCAAAATCAGCTAGTTAGGGCTGATTTTGAAAGAATCTTTTGGAGAAATTTCAAGTTCTTAGCTTTCTTCTTTAATTTCTCGTATTTTATTTTCCGCTCTTTATTTTACGTTCCTTTATGATTATTGTCATTTACATTCCGTCATTTAATTTCCGCAATTTGCATTCTCGTTATTTATTTTCCCGTCATTTACATTTCCGTCATTTATTTTCTCGTTATTTACTTTACGCAATTTACGTTTATGTCTTTACTTTTCGTCATTTATTTTTTACTTTCCGTTATGAGTAGCTAAGCTTTTATAGCTTGGGTGTGAGACGGAAATGTGAGATTTTCAAACCAAACAAAATTAGCTAAGTGTTTTCGTAAACGACGTTTCATTGTTTCATTCGAGTTTTTATAAAAACCAAACACACTTCTTGACGGGTTGATCACTTCGAAAGTGTTAAAGTGCAATGGACTTAAAGATAAGCCATTAATAAACACATCAACTTGAATGACATAAGAGGTAGACTTGAGAGAGTTGCCGACAAGGAGACTTGTCGTTTATGTTTTTCAAAACTTAACTCCCGACGGGTTGGTGACTTTTCGAAAGTGTCAAAGTGTGATAGATTCAGAGATGAACTATCAAGAACACGCCAACTCGAATGATATGGGAATCGACTCGAGAGAGTGATTTTTAACAAAGAAATTTGTTTATCCATATATTTTGAAAACACCATCGTGTCACTATCCCCAGTCCGGACACCACATAGAGATATGGGTGGAAAGCTATAAGATAGTGCAATGGTGAAGTCCGARAGGAWTGCCTTCAAAATAGATGGTGAAACTTAGTTTCGAAACACTACTTGCTGTAGCATTCCTATAGCATTGCTACAGTATTGGCTGCTGGAATTTGTGTTTGGATCTCACCTTAAGTCTTACACCCTTGCTTCTTTTATATATTATGTATTCTGTTTGGATTCACCTTAATATCAAACAAAAGTCTTCAAAATCGTCATCTGAAATCATCTCTTTCATTGGACTCTAATCTAACTTTGGCTACAAATCTTCGTGGACGATAATCCGGTACTTGTACCACTTTATTACTTGGAAAGACGATGTTGGGCCGTATTGTATATTTGCTTTGTGGCGCAATTTCATTAAGTCTAAAGGTGTGAAATATCACCCGACCATCAGGTTAATAAAAAAAAAGATCCATTGTTACGTTCAGGTTTTTTGTTCATTCGCAAGCTTTTAGAACGAAAATTGATGTAGTCCACATTTGAGAACTGATATTTCATTTTATTATCATTATTTAATAATGTATAAGACTATCGTTCTACGCGTGATGTTTACACCATAAACTTCGTGACCGAAACCTAACTTTAAATAATATGGTAAAGTTCAATGTATGTTATCCATATTCGTTTTCCAATATGTCTACTGCGAATACATCACGTTCCAATGTTTCTAGACAAGGGGGAAAATGAACACCAACTGATCATGTCGTCTAGAGACCATACCAACTGTATAATTTCGGGTAAAGCAGAAGCTTGATGACTTTATATGCTTGTTATAGTAGCAAACAGAAGATATGAGAATCGACACCATTGAATACAATGTTTGTAGTTCATAAAAAGTCAGTGAAAAGAATCAAGACCATTGAACATGGGTGATATAATGCTATTGTATGCAAGTTTCATGGACCACCTCTACCATTGTCCTTCTTCTAGGGTTCACCAACTCTTTGAATGAAGCCTAAACCGAACCTTATCGGAACATGGTGTCGAATCTTGGAACATATTTAGGTGACCAAAGGACATTTGGCCTAACGGTATCGTAGTCTTTGGCCTCGTAGAAGGTCAGAGGTTCAAACCTCACCAAAGGTGATGAGGGTGTGTGAGTTTTTTTATTGCATTTGTTGTATATAAATATTATATACTTAAAAAAAGCATATTTAGGTGAATGTATCTGACTCTTTGTTAAATATTTGAAATATCTTTTTCTTCTTCTTCTGATGATGATGATGATGATGACACAATAAAAGAACTCAAAAGCAAAATCAGTGTTTACAAAATTATTATTTGATAAATCAATAATTAAATATCAGACGTAAAAATATTATGTTATCTTAGGTTGCATCAATTAGGAATGAATACAAATTTTGGTTAAAAACTTACCCTTGGATTAGAGTTGTTCATGGACGGGACGACCCATAAGACCCACCCCATGCATCCGGCCCGCTAGAAATATGGGTTTGGACAATTATTATCGAGAAAATAGACGGGCCCAAGTTTGTTTATTAAAATTAAGGGGTGAAAATAAACAATGTAAAAATAAATATGGACAGGTCCGCCCGGCTCATTTATGTTTTATAATTAATATTTTTTATCATTAATTACAATTTATACTAGCATATTTTAAAATTAAATTATTAACGAGATTCTTTGATTTTTCTTGAGAACCCAAAAGGCTCTACATTATCTTTGTTAGCATCCTTATGTCAAAAGTCTTAATCGATCAACAATGGATATAGTCAGTAGTTGCTTAAAGTTTCAATTGCAACAGTGTTTTTCCTTACTTTTTGGTTTCACATTTGTTAATTAAAAGTTACACTTTTTAGATCCATTACCCAGTGGCCAAGCCCGATCCGTTTATAGGACGGACAATGGCAAGTTGACAAGCCCGAAAAAAAAGAGTTTAGATTTACAATATTAAACCCGTTGGACAAAAAAACAAGTTACGACCAACCCAGACACAACCCGAACCCGTAAATAACCACCTCTGCCTTGGATATAACTTTAAAGTTGAGTTTCTTTTACAGGAAAAATAGTGCAAATTTCATGAGATTTATTCTTGAAAATGATTATTAAAATATAATTTTGAATTCAAAACTTATAGTCAATACAACAAAGACTTGTAAGATAGAAATCAACCCCTATGGGAAGTACAAAATTAAGCTTTTAACTGGTTATTCGAGTTCGATCTTAATAATTTTCGAGTTCGAGTCGATGTTAAGTACAAAATAGAACTCATTGAACTTAACGAGTCGAGTTTTATAACATTCATGTTTGACTCATCTCGTTTAAAAGCTTGATTAAAATTTTAAGTGGAGCCAGCCGAGTATATAATTTTTCAAGCCAAACATTTTCATTTGTTCGTAAATCATACAATCGGAATATAAAAGTTATCGACCTCGAGCTAATAAAGAAGTTAAGTCGTCTAGAGTTTGATCCCATATACAGGCTTATGATTCAAAGTAGTTAAACCAACATCGAGCTCGAACATTGAAAAAAATATTTGAGCTTGAGTTCGGTCCTACTTTGAAAGAGTTGTTTGATCTCGAGTTTGGTATTTTTTTTAGTAGAGCTCGAGTTACTTGCTACTTGACTAGGATCGACTCGTTAACACTCCCACTCCAATAGTTTTTTATTTATTTATCATAAAACAAAAGATGAACGGGGATAAACGATCTGTTAAAGCTGCTCCGAAGATTATTTCTCGACGTCCTGTATATGAGCCTCTTCAAACAGGGCTGCCCATGGATTCCACAACAGTTTGAAAGGTTATTTATATGCTTATTCTGATAGGAAATAAGATATATTCTCACCGGAACTCAACCATATGATCTAGTAGTTCTCTTCAATTAGAATTGATCAAATGATGGAGATCCCTTCTTACCCTTTTCTCCATTACTTTCATTCTCAACGGAATCCACATATATATATATATATATATATATAGAGAGAGAGAGAGAGAGAGAGAGAGGTGGTTTAATTTACAAACTCAACCATTTGTACAAACCAATCTCAACTGTTCATCCATTTTAGTGAATATTTGATTTAATGAATATCTCGATTATTTCCTAATACAAAACATTGATAGGTTGGTGTTTGCAAATGATTCACCCCCCTATGTATAGATTGGGAGAGGTTCATTTGAGAAATGATAAGTATTTGATCAAGAATTGCGGCTTTGATTGGTCAAGCGAAAAATAAAAGGGTAGTTTCGTATCTTTTACAAATATACGACAAACAAGTGCATATGTGAACCCATAATTCATATGTGAATCAGTTAATTAATTCATAGAATTACACGGATTCATATGCGAATTAGTTAATTAGTACATATGTGAATCATACGAATTCATATATGAATCATACAGATTCTTATGTGAATCAGTTAGATAGTTAATATGTGAATTACACGGCATCACATAAGAACATATAGTTCATATATAAATCACACGGGTTCACATATGCACTTCTTTTATCATATATTTGTAAAAGTTAAGAAACTATCCCTCTATCTTCCACATACCATGCAAGGATTATCCGTTGCTTCACAGTTAAAGCCGCAAATCTTGACCAGATAAAAGGATAAGATCACTTTTCTATTTCTCAAATACTTATCACTTTACAAATATATATATATATATATATATATATATATGTATGTAAATCTAAAAGCCTAATATTATAACAAATCCTAATTTTGAAAAGAGTATCTAACAATAAATCTTGATTTAAATCATGTTTCTCACATCTATTTTAAATGTATACTCAATTTGCATGAACATGTCACATGATCTCATACATTTATTTTCTTGCAACCAAATTAATGTATACTACCTATAAATCACCTACACATCATATTTTTCATACCCTACAATTGGTGTTGGTGTTTGTTCATTCCTTATCAATAAATATACACACCGCTTATTCATATCTGTCTTTTTTTCTCTTTTTTTTGCAGTAATCAGTGAATTTGTTGAATAACACTGATCCCACAAACAAGTTTTTTTTTCACGAGAAAATCACGTTCTTTCAAGAATCGTTTATAAAAAAAAACGATGTTTATTACTTCTCATGTGTAAGTTGTTGAAAAGGGTTTTTGTTTGAAACTCTTGCAGTCCACATCGATTAGACTTTAACCAGTTTTTCTTAAGACATCTTTTAGAGAGTAATCTTATAGGGTTTCACATATTTTCGTATGGTATCAAAGTTAAGATCTAACGAGTAAGAAAGAGAGACTCTTGTTCTCTAACGAGCATCCCTTTCGGGTAAAAGTCTCACATCGGCTGTACTTTGACCATTTCACCTCAATATATGTTGGAGAGTAATATTGTAGTACAATGAGTTTCCACATATTCTCACATAAACGATAAATCCTTTTTTGACGTCAATGAAAAGGTTTTTAAATTTGATAACAGTGTGTCATACACGTAATCTAGAGAACTAAAATCTAGCTATTAGTTATACAGTAGGCGTAAAGGCGTATCCACCTTTCAGGGGTGTGATTGCCTACGAAACCACAAAATTTCAGGGGTTCAGTGCAGCCTTTTAAGGTCTTTTATATGTGAAACGATAAGGTTCTAAGGGTGAAGCCAAATACTTTAAAACTTCTGGGGGTTTTATATGAAAAAAAGTAAGAAATAAATTCCAATGGTCAGGAAAAAATAGCAAAAAACAGAGTCCGTCTAATAATACTGAATGTATATTTAAAGGACCCAAAATAGCAAAAAACAAAGTCCGTCTAATAATTTTATAATTTATTTTATATTTTTTATATTGCGATAATTATTTTGTAATACCAGTGTCAAAAAATCATGGATCCGCCAGTAAGTAAAATTATCATACAAAAAGACTAACAAACTCAAAAAAGAAAGTTGAAGGTTCGTGCAAATAAGAAAATAAAATTACGACTGAAATTGTAACATAATTTTGAATATAGCAAATACGGATTGGTCTGATGTCTAATGTACATTTGACATCAAGAACTTGAAAATCATATTAAATCCATAGTATAAAAAGACATCAGATTCATCGGGCTGGAACTGGATTGGGTACAAATGACTCTAACCCAATTTCAACCCAATAGATGCAGGTTGACCTAATTTTATATCAACTATGTGTCGGGTTACCTCGTGTTGAATTCTTTTAGGTTTTTTCGGGTTGGGATGACCGGGTTAGTCGGTATTTTAAGCACCCTTACGCTTGTTCCACTCTGTTTTTATTTGTTCCACATAAAAATGCTGTCAAACATGAAACAATTACCCTTGTTCTGTTCTGTTTTATTTTGTCATGTCCATTATACCAAACACATCTTAAACGAAATAGATGAATAATTGTAGTATACGTATGGAATGATGCATTAAATTCATAGCTTTTGCCACCCACATACGTATGTAGGTAGGTTGGTAGCACAAGATTTTGGTGCACCTAAAAAATTCAATATTACGTCATCCATATGTCATCTCATTTTATCAATTATTAATAAATTTAATATTTACCATATTTATTAATTAGAATTAGGATCACGTGAGACCAATATGTTTTCATGAGACCCGTAAGACTACTTTTTTATACTTGAAACTTCACAGCAAAACACTGTGAAGGTAACTTTCACAATGTTTTTGCTGTGAATGTTCGACCTTTTTTTTACATTCACAGTGTTTTGTTGTGAAATTTCAAGTGTAAAAAAAGTGGTCTCACGGGTCTCACGTAAACTCAATATTAATCAAGATAACAAAAAGGGGTATTTAAAATCTATGATAAATTCTTAAATAAATTTTCAAAATTATACAAATTTTTTTGCATTAATGGAACATGAAAAACATGTGAATGTAGTAACTCACTGAGTTTGAATGTCTTTTGACCCATAAAACGATATATATCACATGAAGATTATGAAAATTATATGTTAAAATATAACGTCACGTGAAAAACACTGTCGCACAAATAACGTCTTGCACACGTGAAATATTTATGTGAAAGTGAATATTAATCCTAGGGTAAACTGCACAAAAAATGGTACTGGTTTTGTCTTTGTTCCTATTTTGTAATCAATTTTGAAAATTAGGGGTTTGCAGAATGTCATCCGATCCAATATTAACCGATTGATCTAATTAGAACCGATCGACCATCATCGGATATCCAACTGTGTAATTGGATTGGACCATGTCCAAGATTTCAACATCCAAATCAGATCGTTCGGTTCTTGGATAGCAATCCAACATCCAATAAGACCGAACCAATCCAATACAATGACCATCCAATTATCATTCAACTAGCATCCAATTAATAACTTATATAATTATTAATAATTTACGATTTTGTTTTTTAATTGATTTTTATATATATTGCTTTTTAATAACTTAAGAAAATACACAAATAATTGGTTGAGTATTGGATCGAAAGATTGGATGAATCAAATACAATCCAATGGATAACCAATTGTAACATCGATTGGATGAATCCGATCTAATCCAATCATCAACTAGATTTGGATCCGATCGGGTGTCCAATGTTAATCGGATTGGATCGGATGACAAAATCCAACATCATTCGATTTGATGTTTTGATGTTTTTGCTATTAATTATGAACATGTAGATTTTAATACGTTTATTCCTTCGTGTTTTTATTGTTCCAAGTATAATATATTGTTGTTTACTGTTTACTTTAGCTTCATCCAGCTTAAACACAGTGTCATAACTTCATAAAAACTGCTATTTGTAATGCTTCTATAGCTTTAAGCCCTTTTAGTTCATTATCAAGTGTATAGTTTAGATGATGACTGGTGCTCACAAACTTACAAAAGTCAGTTATTTGTTCACAGTCCAGCGTTCATCCCCATGTTCCACCTTGTCGAATCAGTACGTAATTGTTATATTGTTTGTGACCCTGAAAGTCGAAATACGTTATATTTACTTAACAACATATAGACAAAGGATTGTGTGAGAGTATGAATTAAGGTGAGAAGCGTAATAAGCATGGACGACCTATGGTGGTGCATACGGTGGCATGTGCCACTGTATTATTCTTCCGTCGATGGGTAAAAAAATTTAGGTTCGTGAAAAGTGCGACCATATTAATTTGTTGTGTTCCATCGTATGTATTTTGAAACTACAGTGAGAACAAGTTTATTTGGTAGAGTTGATTTGCAAGGCTTTTATTCCACCTTAGATCCAAGTTTGAATCTTGTTAGTGTCATTTTCTTAATCAAATGGTGCCACCGTTTGATTTTTTTTTTTTTTTTTTTTTTTTCTTATA
>NC_037529.1:67593127-67593645 GCF_001531365.2 Cynara cardunculus var. scolymus
GGTTTCAATTGGTTATGTTAGACATTATCACAACGATTTCGAATGGTTTCGATAGGTTAGGATTATACTAGGTGTGATAATCATGTGATATGGGTGTGATAATCATGTGATAGAGGTGTGATAATCACCGTTATACATCACTTGGGTTATCGTTTTGGTTGATAAGTTAAATTTTTGGTGTAATCATGTGATATGKGTRTGATAATCACCGTTATACATCACTTGGGTTATCGTTTTGGTTGATAAGTTAAATTTTTGGTGTAATCATGTGATATGAGTGTGATAATCAAGTGATATGAATGTGATAATCATGTGATAGTGGTATGATAATCACCGTTATACATCATTTGGGTTATCGTTTTGGTTGATAAGTTAAAATTTTGGTGTAATCATGTGAGATGGGTGTGATAATCATCGTTATACATCACTTTAGTTATCGTTTTGGTTGATAATTTAAATTTTTCGGTGTAACCATGTGATATGGGTGTGATAATCACCGTTATACATCACTTGGGTTA
>NC_037529.1:67593695-67610515 GCF_001531365.2 Cynara cardunculus var. scolymus
GTGTGATAATCACCGTTATACATCACTTGGGTTATCGTTTTGGTTGATAAGTTAAATTTTTGGTATAATCATATGATACGGGTGTGATATGGAGAAGAAAAAAACTAACAAGAGTAAAATGTGAAAACGTGATAGGATAATTATGATTAATTAAAATAAAAATTACTTAATTACATTGCTGTCCTTATTAAATTATTTATATATAATAAAAGTTAATTTATTAATTAAAAAAGTTTGAGGTAATTAGGTTGTTTTCGCATTTTCGTAAATCAGAAGGATTCTCGTTTGAACCTCCACCTATATATATATATATATACAACGTTGGTATCATAATGGTCTCGAAATTTACTTGATGTTTTGGATATTACATTATATGTATTTTGGATATCACATTGTTTTTCATAAAATATTCAGCTTTTTGTTTGAATATGGTCCGTATGCGTGTGTTTTGTATTTTTATATCATAAGCATATATAATTGATATGTAAGAAATTGTTTTATAGTACACGTATTAAAGCACTCTGCGTCTGCGAAACGACAGGCCGCCGCGTGCAAAGTGTTCTAGGACCCTCCAAAAGGGTTGTTGTCATATGTAAATGTTTGCCACCAATCATTACCTGCCACGTAACACAAGGGATTACTTGTCATGAAAGAATTACCCATAAAGCTGGAGAATTAAACATCAGTGCTGACGTCATTAAGCTTCCACTTGGAGCTCTCCCTGCTCCTCGTTTCATTTTCATTTTCATTTTCTTAAAAATCATTTCATCCCAATAATTACTCACTTAACCCCATATCAAGTGTTTTGTCTTATTATTCCCCATTTATTATATTTTATTATATTAAAAATCATTTTTATATATTATTCACCATTTTATTTTATATTTTTATTATACAGGGTTGGGTTCTCTGGAGACTAATATGTTTTCGTAAGATTTGTGAAACCACAAAATGACATTGAATGTCCACAACAATACAATATGAAGATGTACAAAAACATTGAATTTTTTTTTTTTGAAGTATATAATATTTATATACGGTAAATGCAACAAATAAACTCACGCACCTTCCTCACCTATGGTGAGGTTTGAATCCCTGACTTCCTAAAAGGTCAAGGGCTACGCTACCGCTAAGCCAAATACCCTTTGGTTAAAAAAAAAAACATTGAACCTTCACATCAAAACAATGTGAATATTTATCTTCACAGTGTATTGTTGGGAAATTTTTATGATATTTCATTTATCTTACAAAAACATGTTGATCTTACTTATTTCCAAGTCAATATGTGTGTATGTGTATGTATGGGGCAGAGTGGCGGATGCACATGTATGGGGTTGGGGTCCTGGGCCCCCAACAAAATCAAGTCTAGAAAGCCCAATTTTTTTTATTTTACTTATTGATTTTATGACTATATGATCAGTCCCCGAATAAAATAAACATGAAGGCCCCCACTCCCCAACCCAACTCATAATTTATTTTACCTTCACTTTTATCGCTCAATCATTCCACCATGACCATGACTGTCAAAGGCTCAAGAAAGAACACTGCTGCACGCCTGCACCTTCATTCATCGCGGCGCTTCCTGCTTCCTGCTTTCACCGCTTTCTGATTCACTTCCTGCTTCCAGTTCCTACTGTTTAGGCATCCCTCCCGCGTCTTAGCGTCTGCACTGCGAGTCTGCAACTACTCCAAATTGGGTAAAAACCTAATCATGCCCCCTACAATTTTTTTTTATGCATCCGCCATTGATGAGGCAAATCAAAGAGAAAACCATCTATAATTAGAAACATCAGGAACTAATATGGACCATATATATTTAGCTCTCTTAAATATCTTCTCAACTGTTTCCTAAAAAAATCACTTTTTCCCCATTTGAAATTAATCAATCGACGTAATTTTTTACTGGTGAAACAATATTGTATTCAAACAGACCAACCACATATGTTGTTTCATTAGTGAAACAGCACTATATTATCAAAAATGATCAATAATGATTGACCCATGTATTGTTTCATTGGTGAAACAAAACTACATTAGTGAAGCAGGTCAATACAGATCCACCTATTTATTGTTTCATTGGTGAAACAACACTGTTGTTGCTTCAGAAATTAAATACGTATTATTAGTGTTGGTTCATAAACTTTCTAACTTATGAAGTGTTTATATGATTTTGGACATCGTCTTATTTATAAAATGTCTAATTTATAAGATCCTTAAAATCTAATTCAGATGCAAATATTGGTTAACAAATATAATATAATATATTTTAAAAAACCGTCTCTCCTCTCTCATCTCCCTTTCTCATAACATACATATACATACGATTGAATATGCACATACTGTGAACACTTTCTTAAAAATATTATTACAATTTTAAATACGTTGTGAACAAACTCTAAGAGGTGTTTGGTTCGGGCAAATGAATGAAAATGTGAATAAATTTTCATTATCCTTAGTTTAACCTGGAATGAAAATTTGGGACTTCTGGAAGAATGAATCCATTATATTATATAAAAACAGACAGTTTCTTTTATTTTTATTGTCAATGATTACTGTTTAATATTTCTAACCAAACACCTCCTAAATCTATGATATTTGGTATGGTTTGTGAACACATTATAAACACCAGATAAATCAACTAAACACAAACTTAACACTTGTGAATACCATAATAAAAATATTTCTAAAATTGTTTACATCGTGTTCATCGCAAGTGCAAATTCAATTGTGTATGTGTGCATGTATATTAGAGATGGCCAAAAACCGGTCCCGGGCCGGTCTCAATCGGTCATCATCTTTCTCATAACCGGCCATAACCAGTCCCGGCGTAACCGGTCCCGGTCCCAACCGAAAATGATAGGACCGGTCAAGGTACTTCATAACCGGTTATGTGCCGTCGGTCCCGGTCCCGCGAAACTACAAAAAACCTCAACCGGTCCCAGTTTTCGGTCCCATAACCGGTCCTTACCGGTCCCGGTCCAGGGCCGGTCCTTTGTCGGTCCCGGTCCCGATCCTCCGACGGTCCCAGACCGGACCGGGCCGATTTGGCCATCTCTAATATATATTATAGAGAGAGGAGAGATGAGAGAGAGCGCTAGAGATATTTTTAGAAGTTGACTTTTCTAAAACATGAATTAATATTCATATAATAAATGGCATTACTTTTTTATTTTATTTGTTTAAGATGGATGTTATAAATGTAAAAGTTTTAAAATAATTAATATGTTTATATTTATATTATATTATAAAATATTTGACAACAAATTCTTAAAAACAATCTTTTATACATAAAAGTATTGTTTATTGATACATATTACTTACAATTTAAAATTACAAGTAAATTGTGCATAAGTATAATTTATTAAACCTCATATTTGAATTCGTGTACCTAACTGTAGATAAATATAATAAAATAATAGATAAAATTCTTATTTTAAATATATCTAAAATATAATTAAGATAATTATTGAATTCTAACATAATACTTAGTTATTATTTTTATAAAATATATGTTATTAAATCAAAAACAAATTACTTCGTCATTAAACCTATATTAAATTATAATAAAAATGAGTTAAAGAAATTAAATAAAAAAAATGAGAATTTTTTTTTTCTAATTATTATTGATATCTTCAAATTTATATTAAAAAAACATTATTGTTTGTTCAAAACCACATAAACCATATTATAATATCGACAAAGACAAAAAAAATTTAAAATCGACATATATCTCGTTACATTACATATGAACTCTTCTAATATATATATATATATATATATATATATATATATAACAGAAAAAATATAGGCAGAGAAAGAGCTAAAAAAACCTAAGGTCAAAAGTCAAAGGGAGAATTTAAGAAGGAGAAGAGTGAAAGAAAGCACAAAAAATAATGTGTAGAAAAGAGCATAAATTTAATTTTTTTTTTATTTTAAAATAAAAGAAATGAGGGGGTAACGTGTCAACAGATGATGAGTCCATGTAATGAACCCCGTCCTTTTTGACGAAATTCACGCCTAACTTCTACTTACCACGTGTTTTCTTGCATTCCTCAAATTTTATGTGTTCACATGTTCAATTTTTTATTAACATATAAATTGAAAATTTTAATTTAATAACCAATAAATTTGACTCTTAACATATACCTTTCTTGGTAAAAGGGTCAGATGATTTTGTTCAAATGCAAGAAATGTTCTGAGTTCAATCTCAGATCGTTCGATAGACTTGACCGTTAAGTGAGTCCAAAAATGTCTCTCACAGTGTTGGCTTTTAAAACAAGTCCCGTATATGATTGGTTGGGGTTGATAGTGATCGACTTTTTTGTCGAAATAACAAACGAAGTCTCCTCAAAACTAAAACAAAACGATGACGGGATAATTGTTGGTGATTGTAGTGTTATCGGTTATTCTGATGTAATTGTGATTTATATGAGAGTTAAAAGGTATAATACAAGTTAGGAGGTGTGGGAAACACAATTGTACAAGTTAATTTAACCGAGAGTCACTGAAGATTTCCCTTTTAATGAGGCGTCACCTTTTTTCGAAGTATATAATATTTATATACGGCAAATGCAACAAATAATCTTACACACCTTCCTCACCTATGGTGAGGTTTGGACCCCTGACCACCTAGAAGGCCAAGGGCTATGATACCGCTAGGGCAAAGGCCCTTTGGAAATTAGGCGTCACCTTCTTGAGGTCATCCTGCTGACTGATCAATGAACAAGGTCAATGTACGTCGTCTGGAGACCTAAACGTTATGAAGAAGAGGATCGTTGATGCAGTGTATAGTAACGAAAACGAGGATTAAACTCTATGATTCTACGAATACCCGGGGATAATCTCTAAAGTTTGTTGATTCAACGAATACCCGAACCTTAGACTTCAATTTGAATTCACTGTAAACTCAGAATTCGGGAAGAAAATGAAAGTTTCTGAATTTCAAGTCTAACCATCGAAATGGGAACAAATACGCTTGAAATGGAGTCCCGTAGCAAAAGTTATAACCGTTTAAGCACGAAACCTCTTTTAACCCTATTATGAACCTCCAAAAACAATAAGGTCTGGTCCTACACGCCAAAACCCACATCAAGAACACTAATCGTTGTGATTAGCAAGTGCTTTTCAGTGGCATTGATTATCTTGATAAGTGAGTGTCTTCAATGACACAAATCATCAAATGTTTTCAATGGCAACGATCAATTCATACATCCAATGTTTGACTCTCACTGTCTGATTTCAAAGGCAGTACATTTCGTCTCCACAGTACATCAATTCCAGTGCGTTTCAATTTCTCAGTATATCAACATGTTATTGGTCAATTAGTGATATCAGTGATGGTGGTTCTCATTAACCGTCGGGTTTTACTCTCTCTTTACTCTTGTTTTCTTTAAGATCTTGAAAGAGTCGACTTGTACTTTTGTTTTATTCTCTAGAACCATTTTCTCTCTCTTCACGCGTCCCAATTAAAAAAAATTAAATCAACATTTTGTCGTCTTGTGGTGTCACTTATGGATACTTAGTATTCTAGAACACCCACGTGTACGATCAGGATCTAATATAAAAATGACTCACTGAAACTATTTTGTCGTATATGGATTTCAAAATGGGTTCATGCATTTAGACTCTTTGAAGTTATGGGGCTTTGGATAAGGTCGGCATCTTGATACCTCTAGACACGTGTAAACATATTAACCATCGTCTACCCTACCCTCACCACAGTAAGAAAAGGACTACCGTACTTATCTCTCTGTAAATCCACGCTTATAAATACCCATCCGCTTTCCCATTTCTTGAAAAAAAAAAAGAAATTCAATTAGTCTTCGATTCAATTTCTTCCAATCTCTCGATATCGATCTCTATACAAATCGTGAAAAATGGGTTTGCCGGTGACGGATCCGATGACACAATTGAGTTTACCGCCGGGATTCCGGTTTTACCCGACCGACGAGGAGCTTCTGGTGCAGTATCTTTGCCGGAAAGTCGCCGGACATGATTTCAGTCTTCAGATTATTGCAGATATTAATCTATACAGCTTCGATCCATGGGAGTTGCCAAGTAAGTGGTTTTTAAGTTATTTTTTCTTCATGAATTAACTGGAATCTTTTCTGGGTTTTGATTAATGGGTGTGATTTTTGGTTACAGGTAAGGCGATGTTTGGGGAGAAAGAATGGTACTTTTTTAGTCCAAGAGATCGAAAGTATCCGAATGGGTCTCGACCCAATAGAGTAGCCGGGTCGGGTTATTGGAAAGCCACCGGAACTGATAAGGTGATTACCACCGGAGGTCGAAGGGTTGGGATCAAGAAAGCTTTGGTGTTCTATGTGGGTAAAGCTCCGAAAGGAAACAAAACCAATTGGATCATGCATGAATATCGGTTGTCGGAGCCGCCACGAAAAACCGGTAGCTCAAGGGTGAGTCGCCGGCGATTATTTTAACTTTCGATTTTTATTAATTTCCCCTGTTTTTTCTTTCTGTGAATCTTGTTTTTTACTGAAATTTCAATCTGGGTTTTGATTTCCAGTTGGATGATTGGGTTCTTTGCCGGATTTACAAGAAGAATTCTAGTGCACAGAAACAGATTTCTGGTGCACCGAGCACCGAACAGAGCCACGGTTCATCTTCATCGTCTTCATCTCAGTTCGACGACGTTCTCGAATCGCTGCCGGAGATTCAAGACAAATTCTTCAATTTACCAAGAGTTAATTCCATCAAGACTTTCCAACAAGAAGACCAAAAGCTGAACCTTCAAAAATACGATTCCGGTAACTACGATTGGGCCAGCATCGCTGCATTTGGGTTGCCGGAAACTCAAGCTCCACCACAACTGAACACCACCACCGCCACCGCCACCGCCACCGCCACCGCCACCGCCATGAATAATGTTTTCCCTTCAATGTCACCCACATACACCACGGATATAAAGTTTGGAAGATCATTAGAAGACGAAGTTGAAAGTGGGATCCGAAGCCAACGGGTCGAGAATCCGGGTTACTTTCAATCGAACTTAAACCCGTTTGCACACAGCCAAAGCCAGAGTTTCTCGAAGACGATGGATCCGTATGGGATCCGGTACCCGACCCAACAAGCAAGCCTGGGTTTCAGGCAGTGAAATGAAATTCAAGGGGGCGCTGTGTAAATAGATGATTCTATAGGGAGCTTTGGGTATAGATTGCAGGAGTTGGGGGGGTTAAATGGAACCCAATTTTGATGCCATTTAAATTAAAAAATTAAATTAAAAAAAAAGTTGGGGAAATTAAGGAATGGCATATTCAACGTAGGTAGATACTCTCTTGTTCGATGTAATTTCATTACGAGAATTGAATAGTTGTCAATTTGTGTTGGATCTTTGACCATTTTTGTTAAATTTTGTCCTGATTATTATAATTAAAATATAAAATAATATGATTATACAGATGTTTTTATACAAAGTTTGTTATTATAATATATACTGATACAATTTACTTGTACTATAAGTGCATACGCGTATCACATAACATGGGTTTGACGTATCTTATGAAAATGTTTTTGTTTGTATGTCGAAGTGAAAACAACAAAAATTAGAGTGGTTGGATTTTGTTACGAGTAAAATTTACGGAGGTTTTCGACTTTGAACATGTAGATTGGTATATTTGAGACGTGATGTTGCGAATAAAAAAAATGGAAAAACACACGTAAATGAAAGTAGAAAAGTAAGAATCTTTGACGAATATAAATGGTATAAAAAGAAATATATAAATATAAAAATGGAACAAGGTTTAGAAAAAGTAAAAAAAAATACTAAAATTTCAACTTTGAATATATTTTTATTAATTTTTAATATATTTATAAATTTTTTTATTATAAATAAATAATAAAGATTTTTCCGAACCCAGTTATTAGTAAACCAAAAATCAATTAGTATATTAGAATATTTAAAAAAATGATAAAAATTTCTTTATTATGATCTGAATATTCATGAAAATTTATTATAGTTTATTTGTTAGGATAATGTTTTATATCTAGAAATAATCGAGAAATTCTTGGATTGGATAACTGTTTGGTAGTGACTTAATGATATAATAATGACTTATTCAGTAAGCTTCTAAGGACAGTTTTATGTAAAACATCAAGTCTTTTTTTCTAACCTGTCCTACTGATTCTAAAACAAACTCTTTATGTCTATGAAAATACTCTCAAACAAAAATCTTTTTAATCCATACAGAAAAATTAATATACAGATACAACTTTATCCATATGAGACTGAATTGAAAACCAATTAAATAGCACCTATCTTTAAATAAATATAAATATGTATTTTTCTTAATAATAAAATAAAAAGAAATTATAGTTTTAGTTATTATATTAATAAAATAAAATAATATAATATATTCTGTGGGTTAAAGAAATGAAAATAATTGGCGGGTTTGGTTTGGGGATTTGCATTGACCAGTCTTACGATAAGAATGTTAAAACCACACGTGATGTATCAGATAGACGTTACATAAGACAGCCGTCATTTCCCTATTCCCCACGTTTGCTTGCTCTTTTGCGGCGCCACCTACTAGAATTATACTTTGACAATTTAAGCCCTTATATTTCCACAAATAATCCAAACCTCACAATTTGGGAAAACTTACCATCGACCCCCTTCCTTTTTCTTTTTCTAATTTTTTTTAACATATTCTTAGGAATGTTTGGATCCCATAGGGAATTTGATTGAATTATAATACACTAAAGTAGGGGTATGCAAAAAAATTAACTGATCTAATTAGAACTGATCGATTTGAAAAGAATCGACCGTCCATAATTGGATATCCAGTTTGGATTGGTCGGTTCTTGGATGGTAGTCAAGAACTGATCAAATCTGACTGAACAAAACCGAGTAACATCCAATTAACCATCCGACTACCATCCAATTATCCAACCCATTAACCATCCAGTTATCTATCCGATTACCATTTAGTTATCTATCAAATTAACCATCCGATTACCATCCAGTTATCCATCCAACTATCATTCAATTTGCTTAGATCATACTTTGTTTTGTGTTGGTTTTTGAACTTCTAGCATCACTTGTTTTGGTGGTTCTAACACATATTAAAAGTGTTAATCAATTTGTGTCATTGATGGGAAATTGGACTGAATTAACATATTGGCTGAATCTGATCCAAACATCCATTGAATATCGAATGGATCCAATCTGATCCAATGAATATCCAATAAAAATATCCAAATAATGGAACTGAAGAGATCCAATCATCCATCGGATTGGATCGATTATCCAATGTTAATTGGATCATATCGATTAGCAAAATCCAACATCCAATAGATGATTAGATCAGTTCAGTTCCCTCACATCCAATGAATGTCAACCGATGAACAAACCTATATCAAAGAATTGGAATCAGGTAGAATTTGAACATAGTTAAACTGTGTGTTGGAATTTGATTGATAAGAATTTGAATGAAATCACTCAATCGAATAGAAATCTACTTCTTTGGTTGGAAAATACAGTATCAGAATTGGGATGGAATAATAATAAAAGACCAAAATACCCATTTATGATATTCTCATACTTTCTTATTTAAATTATAAATACTATATAATAATTATAATATTTATTGGTGGCGACGGGGATTGGTGGTGGTGGTGTTGATCATATACGACAACGTCTTGGTAATTTTGTCTTATGGGAGAAATTGGGAGGATTTGATTTGAATTCCATCACATATCTGATGGAATGATTAGGTAGAATTTACGTAATTCAATTCCATTCCAGGTATAAACCACACAACTTAACTGATTGACCATCCCAAATATTCAGATCTCATAGGTCCTACGATCCAAAAGCATTTAGGGGTAGTTTGGTTCGTGGAATGAAATTTAAAGGAATTGGAGTTTTCATCAAAACAATTTGACTTCAAAAGAATTGGAATGAAATATGATGGAATTTGACCAAGCTTTGTTGGCTTAATTGGAATCCTTGTATTTGACTGACGAAATTAGCTTTATTATTGAAATGAAATAATTGTAAATCACCAAAATACATTTTTATTAATTTTAAAATTATATAAATAAAATTTATGAAATAAATACGATAAATAACAACCAAACAAATAGAGCTACAATTATGGATGCCGGCAAAGGATCATGCGAGAAGGAAAGTTATGGTGAGAAGCGTAAAAAGATATTTGAACCCTTGATAACTTTTAATCTTATATTCATTTATGAATTGTGCTCTAGAAGGGAATTGATTTGGTGCATCTTGGTGTACCTCATCAGTGTTAACATTCAATTAAGATTGATCCAAGAGTTGATATCTCTTCTTACGCTTCTCACTATAACTTTCTTTCTCACATGAAGTATTCACAATTTATCCAAAATCCATGAACAGAACACCACCTTAAAATTTTTACATTCATCATAAATAAATAAAATATGGTCATTGACAAATGATTGTGTGAAAAACGTAAGAAGAGATTTGGACCTTTGATCACTTTTAGACTCATCTTCATTTCTTGAATTGTGTTTATCACGAGAATTGGTTCAGTGCATCTTGGTGCATCGCATTAGTGTTAATCTTCAATTATGATTAACCTAAGGATGTAAATATTTTCCAACCCTTCTCACTAGAACCTAACCCTAATGTCATGTTTTCTCTACAGGCAAAAAGAACCCAACAAAAGAACCTGTCTTCCCCCCCCCCCCCCCACACAAAAAAGAAAACCCGTGGGAATTGAAGTTGAAAATATCTAAAAACAATTACACTCAACTCTAAGGTGGTGTTATCAAAGGGTTTTTGGCCTAGCGGTATGTGAGTTTTTACCCTCTTAGCTAGGAGGTCAAAGGTTCAAATCTCACCAAACGTGAGGAGGGTGTGTGAGTTTATTTATTCTATTTGTCGTATATAAATATTATATACTTCAAAAAAAAACTCTAAGGTGGCGTTTGGTTCGCATAATGTTTTTTGTTAGAATGAAATATGTTAAAGGATTTTAATTTTGAAGGAATTGGAATAAAATGTTGTCAGGTTTGACCACATGTTTGGTTGACAAACATTGGAATGAAATCTGTTAAGGAATTGGAATCTGTGTGTTTGGTTCATAAAATGTAGCTTTAGATTTGGAATAAAATATTGATAAATGACCAAAATGTCCTTTTTTTTTTAAAACTAAAATTACTTTAATAAAATAATTATTTAATATGTGAAACAATAACCCAAATATAATCATAAGCCAAACAACGTTACTAAATCGACGATGGTTCAGATCGGTGGTAATCCACAGTTGTTCAGATGGTGGTGGTCCGCAGTGATTCAGATCGATGGTGGTGGCTGTGATGTTCAAAGCGGTGTCCGATGGTGATTCCAATCGATGGTAGTTGTCGATGGTTGGCAGTGATATAGATCGATGGTGGTCCATTGTGATTCAGGTGACGATGGTCAGATGTGGTTCAAAGCGGCGATGGATCATATCGGTGATGGTTAATGGTGGTTTAGATTGACGACGCTTCAAATCGGTAGTAGTTGGCAGTGATTCAGATCGATGGTAGTCCGTGGTGGTTCAGATGGCGATGGTCGACAATGGTTTAGATTGATGGTGGTCTATGGTGGTTCACATGGCGATTATCGGCGGTGGTTCACATGGCGATTATCGGTGAATCAGATCAGTGGTGGTTCAGATCGGTGGTAGTCGACGGTGGTAGTCGGCGATGGTTCAGATCGATGGTGGTCGACGGTGGTTCAGATCGGTGGTAGTCGGCGTTGGTTGACGGTGGTTCAGGTAGGTGGTAGTCAGTTGTGGTGGTTCAGATTGGTGGTGGTGGTCCATGGTGGTTTAAATGGCGGTGGTTCAGATTGATGGTGAATCAAATCAGTGGTGGTCAACGGTGGTAGTCGATGGTGGTGGTCAACGATGGTTCAGATCGGTGGTAGTCAGTGGTAGTGGTGGTCTGCGATGGTTCAGATCGATGGTAGTCAGTTGGTGGTTCAGATCGATGGTAGTCGACGGTGGTCCAGATCAATAGTGGTCGCGAGGTGGTCGACGATGGTTATATTGAGTTTTATGAGATTAGAGTATATTAAGTTAAGAACATTATTTGGTATAATGAAGATAGAGACTTCATTACATCAAAATACCATATAGTTGCAAAGAAATGTTAAGTTCCTTTATTTGTGAAATTTGTAGGATTTTGAAGATTTCTTTTGTAAAAAAGAATGAACCAAACGAGGGTTCGGTCAATGGAATTCAACATTACAATTCCATCATATTCCTCCAGAATCTACGAACCAAACGCCACCTAATAGATTCTCTATTTCGGAATGTCTTTTTTTTCCTACACATTTTATAAACCTTTATTTCGATCATGGATCGGTTCATACTTTATATAATAAAAATTATAATATAAAAATTAACAAAAAGTTATTTTATTTACTTTATAGTTAATATAATTCAAAATAAATGAAAAAAATACATGTGAATAAAAAAAATGAAACAAGTAGAGATTTTGTACAGACACAATCCAACTATTTAAAAAGTCAAATTTATTCCATAAAAGAAGTCAACAATAAAGTTCAAATATGAAATTTTATAAATTCAAAACGCAAATCCGAAAAAAGTACCTAAAAATGTTAATTATAAAAACCGTATGAATCTCAAAATCAACAAAAATAGAAAAGGTTATAAAGGCTATCATTGCTTTTGTGAGGATAAACAACCAAACCAAAATAGGGTATGGGGAAGATGAGAATTCAGATGTATGCAGATGTGACGACTACAATGTTGATGCATTTATAGGAGTAGTTACGGTTCTCTAAGTTTAAAAGAAACGATTTCTGCCAAAATCATGACTAGAAAATTGAATTCCTTGACAGATTTGGGTCGAAATATAACTCAAGGAAAACAAGCTCTTACTCGATCTCAGTTTTTAGCCAGCCAAGCTAAATAATATCTGTTTCTCTCCATTCACGAAATCCTCTAATAGCGCAAATACAGAAATCACTCATCAGATATAAGGACGGATAAACCTCATTTGTGTTGACAATGGCACCTCCATCACTGCTATCAGTACTTGTGACGATGTTCAAATTTCTATTGAACCGATATATTACTTTCCAACTGGCCAAGAAAGCAAGTGTGCAATGGTCCACATAAGTTGACACAATATTTAGTAAGCGACTTGCAAGTGAACAAGCGGTCAAAAAACCAAACCAAACCAAAATGACGTGTAATTCCACCTCCACCTCAAAGGGTAGAGCGGTTGTTTCTATACAGAACCCAACTTAAGCACTAGTGTGAACAAACAGGTATAATAAAGACTTATCATTTAGTAAACGAAGCATAGGAAAAAAGTACGTAGGAAAATCATTAAAAACGTATGACTCACAAAGCTTCAAAATCAAACAAGTAGAGAAGTAAATAACAAGAACGAAACAAATTAGACGCATAGAAAAGGTTACGAATGACTCTTAAGAACCTCAAAATCAAACTAGTAGGGTAAAGAACAAGAGTGGAAAAGACTATGCATAGACCCACTCTTAAGAACCTCAAAAATCAAACAAGCACGAAAGGTCGAAAATATTCGATGAAAAAGTCAATAATGTTGAGAATCCAAGAATAACAAGTACAAGGAATAAAGACCCTCTATAACGATAGTCGATGCTTTTGATGCCAAACACTTCCTGAGAAATCCCATGTGATCTAACATGAAATTAAGGGTCTGTTTGTTAGCAGTTTAATGGAACTCACAACTTATTCGGTCAGCTATGGTGCTATACGTGACTGTTTGGAAGTGGCTTAATGATATAGAAAGTGGGTTATTCTGTAAGCTTCTAGAGGGAGCTATATGCAGAAAACCAAGTTTTTTCCAAACCTGCCCCTTCGATTAAAATCAGGCTCCTTTCATCTATGAAAAAACTCTCCCAAACAAAAACCTTCCCAATCTATACAAACTATTTAATCCACACAAACAGCTTTATTCATACATAACTTAAAAAAACAACCACCAAACAGCCCCTAATTAGCAAGTGACTTGCAGAATGTTGAATTAATTAGGTGTAATAAAAAACTAGAATCATACCCTTTGGTCAAGAGAAGTTGCAATAGCAGAAGCCACCAACACGAGTGCCAATACTAGAAAGACATCGTACTTCCTTATCAGTCCTGCAGAATTAGCTCAAACAACAAAGAAAAAAGATTTAAATGAAAGATATAACAAAATGCAGTCCCATTGCAGGATAATACACAAAAACATGAAGATAATCAAGTAGAAGAAAAAGAAGAGGTCAAAGTCCAGAAAAAAGCTACTATGCATATTTGCAATTAGTTAGGAGCAGATGGTCCATCATCAAGAATGATCCGAGCAGTAAAGACCCTGGGAACCAACCATTCATCAGGACCGTATGCACATGCACATACAGGTAATTGAAGTTGTTTCTTGGTTTTCTTTTTTGCGGTTTTCCCCTAAACCTGACCCCAAACCAAGGATCTTAAGTTGGTGATCTGTAGCTACCATTTTCCCATGATAGGACCATCTGATTCAGGTTAAAAGCACAATTGTATAACTTCCTGCAAGTAATTTTCACTAAATAACATATGCAAATGAGGATAAAAAGAAAACAAATTGCAACACAAATTAATTGGTACTTATGACAAATACTCAGAAAAGGATATATTGGCATAAAGCACCTTCCTGTTAATAAGTTCCATTAAATGTCATATGCAGATTAGGATGAAAAGAAAATATTGCATCACACATTAAAAGGGTATATAAGACAAATTCTCAAAAAAGAATGCATGGGCAATGGGCCTTGACAGGACTGGTTTTCAGGCTTTATACAGGCTCTATGCTGTTATATCGGTCAGAATACGAAATATCGGTCAGGACCGATATTCGATATATCGGTTATATCGGTGATATATCGGAAATATCGGTTAACATAATATTTCTTAGAATTATATATATATAATATAATTCTATATATTATATATATATAGAATTAAGTTTAGACCTAATTTACTAAGTTTAGAGAGACTGAGAGAAGAAGTCTGAACTAAGTTTAGATTTAGATTTAGACCTAATTTACTAAGCAGCCCAAAAAATAAGGCCCATGGAATAAAAAAAAGCCCAAATTTTAACCCTTGTAAAAATCGGAATATCGGACCGATTTTTCACTAAAATATCGCTCAAAATATCGCCAAATATCGCCGATAATATCGTTGGCGATATTTTGGCCGATTTTTCATGACCGATTTTTTTTTTTCGAGCGATATCCGATATATCGGCGATATATCGCGATTTTGACAGCATAGTACAGGCTTATTTTAACTGGTTAAGGACCGGTCCGAGGTTCAAAATTTAGGATCAAAACAGACTTTTGCCTATAAATGGTCCTTGGGCCAGGCTGTTTTTAACCGATCCAGCGTCCTTACTGTCAAAAATCAGTTAACTGGTCCTTTGTGCATCTCTAATCGGCATCAATTAGCATGACATACTATTGGAGAGGAAATGTATATCCAACCCACTTTTGGAGGATTGTATCAATAAACATTTTTACGAATAAGGCAGAGCGGGAATGACAATATTACTTAAAAGTTCAAACATAAAATATCAAGTTTGATACCCGTACACAGAAGATAAACTCAAATTGAATATATTGTCAAAACAAATCCATTTAACCAAAAATATCAAAATCAAAATCTAAAAAAATGATAATGTTGGTGCATTGACACAACTCAGTCAATTCAAAAGTTAATTACAAAAACCAAATTCAAACATGAAGAGAATGGACCCAAATAGGATAAAGTTTAAAACGAATCCATTAAACTGTTGATGTTAATACCAAAATAGTATAAAAGTCAAAATCTCGAAAAATCAGAAGTTGTTTATAAAACCACCTGAAGGTCAATTAAAAAAATAGAAAATGTTACGGATGACTCTAGAACCTCAAAATCATACAAGTAGAGTAAGAACAAGAAGCAGGGTGAAAAAGATTATGCATAGGCACAATCCAATTACTTGAAAAGTCAACTTTTTTTGATAAAAACTGACAATAATGAAGTTCAAATATAAAACACTAAATCCGATTCCATACATGGACAAGAAACCCAAATGGAATGAAGTCAAAACCAATCCATTTAACTATATATGTCAAAACCAAAATAGTATAAAATTTCGAAATGTAGCTCAGTTGGCAAAGACGTTAGGCACTTTGCCCCTAACGTAAGTTCAACACAACAATGAAGCCAAATTGAAGTTTAAAACCAACCCATTTTAATAAAAAAAATGTGAAATTCAAAATAGTACAAAAACCATATCAAAGTCAAAATCAACAAAAAGCAGAAAAAAGTTACGGATGACCCTTAGAACCTAAAAATCAAACACATAGAGAACTGGACGCCAACAAGAGTGGAAAAGATTATACATAGGCACAATCCAATTACTTAAAAGTCAAAAATTAATCGATAAAAAATGACAACAATGAAGTTCGAATATATACAAAGTCAGATCTCGTACATGGACAATAAACCCAAATGGAACAGAAGTTGCCAAAGCCAATCCATTTAACTAAAGGGCTGGGTTCCACTGTGAATAAGAGTTATAGTGAGAAGGTAAGAACAAAACATTCATAGACTTGATCCACATTCAACTACTTCTAGTTACCTTTTTGTATCATCATGACCAAAGGCTCAAAAGTGTTCTCACCGTTCTCAACATAACTCTTATTCTCACACGATCCCTCATCTCTAACTAAATATGTCAAAACCAAAATAGTATAAAAGTGAAAATCTACAAAAATGAAAAGATTAGTGCATGGACATAACCCCATTACTTGAAAAGTT
>NC_037529.1:67612497-67658557 GCF_001531365.2 Cynara cardunculus var. scolymus
GAACGCAACCCTATTACCTCAAAAGTTAATTACAAAAACTGTATGAAGGTCAAAATCAACAGAAACTAGGAAAAGGTTATGGATGACTCTTAGAACCTATAAGTCAAACAAGCAGGGAAGCGAACAACTTGAAAAGTCAAAATTACTCGATTAAAGAAGTCAACAACGAAATGAAATTTAGAATACTAAGCTCGACACCCTTACATGGACTATGAATCCATTTGAATATAGTTCAGAATACTAAATTTAGAATACTCGAGAGTGACCTTCACTAAGATTTTTCATGTCAAGAATATTGTACTTAATACCATGAAGATTTCAAGAAAACCATGAAATCAAATGGTCAAAACAAGTAATGACATACAATAATTCATGCAGAAGTGAATGTGAGTACGCTCATGAGGGACAGAAAGTGACGGATAATATACTTTGCCAAGAATACAGCACATAATTAAATTACTAATAAAACCATCTTTATGCTCTTTTCTTGATGAAATATATCATCAGAAACGCCAAATACCCTGGTTATAGAAAAAGAATATATTATCATAATGCACCTCTCATTACCCTTTTGTCATGACCTGTATATGATCAACACCATAGATCCTGACAACCCTTTTATTAACACACACAAATGATTCACCAATTGTTCAATAGATGAACACAATTTCAGAAGATCCAGATTCATCTGAACCCAATTAGTGAACCAGCATATCATCAAACACCTGTTCTACACAACAAAAGTTATTTTTTCTAACCTCTTCTGTCTTCTTTGAACATATGTTGTTATATCAATGCGTCTTCTTGAGGGCTTGACGTCACTATTTTCTTCATCTTCAAACATCTATCAACACCGGACTTGACGCGGCATTCTTGAAATTAGAAAACGAAAGTTTTCAGCGAACTGATTGACTCAATCACATAAAATTAGCATTTAATGAAATTTTTTCCAAAACAAAGAATCAAATGTTCTTTTACCTCGATTTCTTGCATTAATGAAACCTTTTTGATGGCCGTCTCCATGTTGTAGTTGCGTTCTCCAAATGGATCGATATCTTCAACCGATTTGGGAGATAATCATTCCGTGATTATCGGAATGAGTAATTAACCGCATTTCACAATACTGCATCTTCAATACCGAACCATTTCACAATTTCGTCTTCCAATTTTACCCCTTTGGGTTAGGTTCCATGAGATTAAATTACGCTTATACCCTTTAACTCTCATCTTCACACACTCCGTCGTCTATGAGAATCAAATAACCCTTCGGTTTTTTTTTTCCGTTATGATTTTGTGAACTCTTTCCTTTTTATGTTGTTTTCACCATTTATGTGATTTGAGTTCACAAAATGGTCCTTACCATTTTGGGCCTTTTGGTGCTTTGTTATTGGGCCAACTTATCTCATTAAAATCATTTTTTAAACTAATATAATTACAAGCCATTAAAACTTTTTAATTCTTTTGTTTTGATTTGATTATTTATACTAGAAGGATACTCACACAATTCACCGAGGTACATCTCGATTTTAATGTTTTATTTTATTTTATTTTTGTCTCGGTCGATGTTATAAAAAATTGAAAAAGAATATTGATATTAGTATCAAAATGATTTTAAATTTTCTTTTTTTTTGTGTATTTCTTTAATTCATTTTTTTTATTTAATAATATAGTTTTTTATAAAGATAATAATTAAGTATTTTGTTAGAACTCAATGATTATTCTAATTATATTTTATATTTAAAATGAGATGTTTATCCTTTATTTGATTGTGTTTATCTGTAGTTAGTTACACAAATTCAAACATTAAGCTTTAATAAGTTGTACTTACTTACAATATACTTGCAATCTTGAGTTTTAAGTAATTTATACTATATTATAAATCATTTGACAAAAACTTTTAAAAACCACTTTTTATTCGTAAAAACTGTTTATTAATGCATATTACTTAAAACTCAAGATTACAAGTAGATTGCGTATAAGTACAACTTATTAAAGCTCCATATCTGAATTCGTGTAACTAACTACAGATAAACATAATCAAATACAGGATAAACATCTCATTTCAAAAATAAAAATCTAAAATATAATTAGGATAATTATTGAGTTCTAACAAAATACTTAATTATTATCTTTATAAAAAACTATATTATTACACCAAAAATAAATTATTTCGTTAATAACTTAAATTAAATTATAATAAAAATAAATTAAAGAAATTACATAAAAAATGAGAACTTTTAAATAATTGATTTGATATTAGCATTGATATTTTTCGTTCAAATTTATATTTTATTCAAAAAGAAAATTATTATTGCTTTCTTAAAAACACATAAAATCGTATTATAACATCAACATAGACAAATAACAAAATAGACCATTAAAATCGAGATGTGTCTTGCTGCATTGCGTGAGTACTCTTCTAGTATGCATTAATAAATGATACTTTACGCATAAAAAGTGGTTTTTAAGAGTTTTTGTCAAATGCTTTATAATATAATATATATTTTGATAATTTTTAAATTATTTCTTCCGAATTTTTAGTCATTTTTCTTAATTTTATTTATTAAAAATCAATTTTTTATAACTAGAAGTATACTCACACAATGCAACGAGATACATCTCAATTTTAATATTTCGTTGCATTTTGTCTCAGTCGATGTTATAATACGGTTTTATGTGGTTTTGAGAAAAATATAATGTTTTTATTTTTGAATAATATAAATATAAAAATATATTATAAAAAATTTAAAAAATATTGATATTAATACAAAACTAACTATTTAAAAATTGTCTTTTTGTGTATTTTTATTTATTTATTTATTGATTTTTAATTTAATAATATAATTTTTTATAAAGATAATAATTGTTATAATTCAATAATTATTTTAATTATAATTTGAATTTCTTATATTTAAAATTAAATGTTTATCCTCAATTTGATTATGTTTATCTGCAGTTAGTTACACAAATTTAAACATGAAGCTTTAATAAATTGTATTTATATACAATTACTTGTAATCTTAAATTTTAACTAATATGCATCCATGAATAGTATTTAATGTATACAAAACGAGTTTTAAAAGTTTTTGTTAAATACTTTATAATATTATACAACCCGAATCATTTCATCCATTATCACATAAAAAGCAATTGATATTTTGAATAATGATTAATTGATATGTAACTTTATTTAAGGATAGAATTCAGTCAAAAAAAATAGTAAACAACTCTTCCCTTGGTAAAAGGTCATTGGATAACGACCTTATATCTTTTCAATTTCAACTCATTTAAATATCATATTCAAGTGACACTGAATATTGATTTAAATTTTATATATATATATATATATATCTTTTCAATTTCAACTCATTTAAATATCATATTCAAGTGACACTGAATATTGATTTAAATTTTATATATATATATATATATATATACTAGAATGGTACTCGTGCAATGTATCGAGACACATTTCGATTTGAATGTTTCGTTTTATTTTTTGTCTTTGTTGATATAACACAATTTATTTAGTTTTGAGAAAGTTAATGTTTTTACTTTCGAATAACAATAAATTTAAAGACATCATAATTTTTCTAAAAATATATCGATATTAATATCAAATTAACTATTTAAAAGTTCTTGTTTTTATATAATTTATATTAATTCATTTTTTGTTATATTTTAATTTAGGTCAAATAGTGGAGTAATTTATTTTTGACTTAGCAAATAATTTTTTATAAAGATAATGATTCTGTTAGATTTCAATAATTATCTTAATTATATTTTAGATTTTTTATATTTTAAAATGAGATATTTATCCTCTATTTGATTATGTTTATCCGCAGTTAGCTACACGAATTCAAACATTGAGCTTTAATAAGTTGTACTTATACATAATTTACTTGTAAACTTGAATTTTAAGTAATATGCATCAATATACAATACTTCATGCATAAAAAATGGTTTTTAAGAATTTTTATCAAATGCTTTATAATATAGTATAGATATATATATATATATATATATTATATATATATATATATATATACATGTAAATATACATATGTGGACAAATGATCGTGTAAGAAAGAAAATTAAGGTAAAAAAATATAAGAATAGATATGGACCATTTATCACTTTTAATCTCAAACTCATCAATGAATCGTGTTTGACACATATATAGATTGATTCGATGCATTTCATCCTAATATACATCCAATGGTAGAGATCTTTTCTTACACTTATTACTTTAACTCTGATTTTTATCTGAAATAATGGTATGTATGTGTGATTAATGAGATGTGGGGTGATTTAGAAACAAGAGAAATAGATGCCATATTCAAATATCATGTCAACCTTATTATAATCAACCCACTAATAAATTGATGTCATTTCCTTTAAATTTTATCCAAAATTAGATGAACATCAAGATATTAGTACTACTTTATGGTTACCACCCACCAAACACTCACATTTTTACACCTGAATTTATTTAATATTTATTTATTTATGTATTAATAAATTATAAATTATTCAGTCAGTTTTCGTCTGCGTTTCAATATGATTTGTAACTGATATCATATCTAATACTGTAAGCGTTAACATTTCGAATGAGACTAAAACCTGATCGAACGTGTAAGAAACGTACGAGTATGTAAAGAGTTAATACCCAATTGACAGAAAAATTAAGAATTAATTAGCATGTCATATCGTGAAAGCAACCCTACCCCACCTGCCTGCTCAATACCTTAATTACCAGATAAGACTAAAACAAATTAAACCAGTTGTCATAATTACTCCATTTACTCGCCTCTTCATTTACTGTAATTCTATTTCATTCTTGCAGTTCTTAGACCCCGAATAGAGATCTCAGGTACGATATAACTGGTACTTACTAAACGAGACTCGTGTTTTTCTTAACTGAACACAGTTGAAATCAGTTAAACGAAAAGCATGAGTGCTTTTGGCATGAATTATGGCGTATACCAAACATTTAATTGGAGGGGATTACTGATTACGTGTGACAAAAGGGATAATTATGTGAAACAGATTATTTAACGTGCATGTGTTTGGTCACATGTTTAAGGATCATGCAATCAGTGACGATGCCCGATTCTGTTACAGAAGAGATGTGTGTAGCGAGATGGTCGGTTTGTTCTTGTCCCCTTCCAAAAATATTTAAGCAAATACAGAATTTTGTATGAGTTAATATTTTGAACGGTGATTGTGTCATTCCACTTGTGCTTTTGTGGGTCCATAGAATCAGAAATATTGAAGACGATTGGATGTCGATGTTGACTTTTTGTCGCAGGTCAACGTGATGACGTAGCTCACTATCATTAAAATAAATCAAATTGTATCTAATCTAATAGATATTTATTTTATAAATTGCATGAAAAATAACATATTTTGATGTGATTTTTATTTTGGGTAACGTGTTTTCAAAATTTCAATTTTGGTATCTATGATGTAAAGTTTTAAACATTTAAGTATCCGGATAACCGATTGAAGGCTAATTTTAGATTAGAAAAAAATCTACGTCACTAAGTTGAATATCACATCACTCGTCACATCAGCATGATAACCGGTTACTCGGGTATTTAAATGTTTAAAACTTTACATCTTAAGTATCAAAATAGAAGTTTTTATCAAAATGGAAATTTTAAAATTGCGTTAAATAAAATATGAATCAAGTTAAAGTACGTTATTTATTTATGTAATTTGCTCATATTTACTTATCAAAACATGTGAAATAAAAGTTATCGTAAGAAAGATAAAAAGGGATCCCCACACTTGAATCAATCTTAACTAGTTTTGTACCCGCGCAATGCAACGGAAGTCATGAATTTTAACGATTTTGAAGTTTCACTGGTTTTATTAGAGAAGATTTAATGATGATATAAGTTACATTTTGTTTTTACATATTAATACAATTTGAACAAATAAGAGTTATGGTTCCAATTACAGTATATTGATGAAAAATATTGTATGACAGTTTAAAATCCAATATATTTAAAATCCAACATATTTAAACGACTCCACAAATGTGTTTGGTTTACACCAAGAGCAAAGAATCAAGATATCGAGAGCGAGACTGAGAGTTCTAGAGCAATTGAATGGGAGAACTTCTAGTAACTCATGGTAAATATCAGTTTGAATCTCACCTTCGGGGATGGGGATAATACATAGAGATATGAGAGAGTGAAGGCATGAATGAAAAGTGTCAAAAGTATATTGGAAACATGAAAATAAAAAGTAATAATGTGCATTGATAACTTTTAATATATGTTATTTTAGTTGTAGATTAAGTGATTAAAAGACTGAATGCATAAAGTAATAGTACTTAATGCATTATGAGTTATTTTTAAGACTTTTAAGACTGTACATAAATATACAGTACTTTGTACATTAAAAATTGTTTTTAAGACATTTGATAGATATGGTTTATAAGGTAGTATAAAATAAAAGGAATCACTAGCTCAACACTATTGAGATACATTAGATCAATTTTCTTTTGAAATAAAAGTGATCAAGAGTCGAAATATTTTATTACATTTAATACATTAACGCTTGTTCTCACATAATACTTCGGGGTTGTTTGTTTACTTCTTAATAGTTCCATTAAGAGACAACCTCTGAATTGTTAAGAGGTGAATCTTGTTTGGTAAAAAAATAGTTTGTTTTTTAATGGTCCTAAAAACTTCTGAATGATTTTGTATCATGAGCCTTACTTAATTATTAAGAGCCTTAATTTTATTGTAAACAATTACCAAATAATTATATTTTATTTTGTACAATATCACGAGAGCTTCTTAATCATTATCACCAGTTAATCATTCTGTACCAAATCATTCAGCAACTATCAAACCGCCTCTTCGTGTAACCATTATATTAATACATAAATAATCGATAAAAGCATTTATGATGTTTGAAAACAGAGTTTATAGGAGATTCAAGTTGTTGTAAATGGTCAAATTTTGACACATATTTTGATCGGGTTGAAGTACGTATGATATCAGCGGGACCCACTTGGAATTGCAGCGGACAAAACACCATTGGTCCATCGCCAGCACCGATCGGGACCCACTTCTTCCCCCATGAAGATTCCGGCGACGACCACCACATTCTCCATCTTGGACGATTACACCCCCACCTGTTTTAAAATTACCATTTCACCCTTCAAAAACATGACGTGGCGTCAGATTACTGCTGGAAAATCCTAGTACTAAAACCAACGGTGTATGACCGTTGATTCTGTACGGTGCACCCTATATAAATACCATGGTCCTATACACATATAAAAGATCACCTATACATCCTCTGATCACCTTCTCTCTCTCTCTAACATGCTCATAATCTTCTCCGATCACAACCAACATCAAGATTCACCCGAAAAGTTGAAGTAATTCAGTCGATATATACAATTATGGAGAGTACAGATTCGTCCACGGGATCTCAATTACCGCAGCTCCCACCAGGGTTCCGATTCCATCCCACCGACGAAGAGTTGGTGGTTCACTACCTCAAGAAAAGAGTCGCCTCTGCTCCTCTTCCAGTTGCCATCATCGCCGAAGTTGATCTCTACAAGTTTGATCCATGGGAGCTCCCAGGTAAGATATATATGTATATATGTGAATCTCTGAATTGATCTTTTTCCATCTCTGTTTTGGGTTTTGATTGTGTTATGTTATAGGTAAGGCGACGTTTGGGGAGCAAGAATGGTATTTTTTTAGCCCGAGGGATCGGAAGTACCCAAACGGAGCTCGGCCGAACAGGGCGGCGAATTCTGGGTACTGGAAAGCTACGGGAACCGATAAGCCGGTGATGACGTCTGGTGGAACACAGAAAGTTGGTGTGAAGAAAGCTTTGGTTTTCTATGGAGGGAAGCCACCAAAAGGGGTTAAAACCAACTGGATCATGCATGAATATCGACTTGCTGATAACAAAACAATCTCCAAACCCCATGGCTGCGATCCCACCAAACAAAAAGGATCCTTAAGAGTAATAATTACTAATAATTCGTCACGTATTTTCAAAGGATATGTAGTTTTTGATCATGAATTTAACTGGGTACTTGTTTGATTCGATTTGCAGTTAGACGACTGGGTTTTATGTCGAATCTACAAAAAGAACAATATGCAGAGACCGATGGATAGCGATGGTGGCGATCATCAACACAACATTACCGGGATGCTAGCGTCTATACCGCCGTCGATCTCTCTTGCCGGCACCGGCCACCACGGAACTATTATCCGGCCGACAGCAGGTCATGTAGGGTATAACACAATGCTGGAGAATCATGAACATAACCTCATGTTTGATACTAGAATAAACTCGAACGACACCGATATCAACACCAACGTTAACACCTCTAATCTTCTTCCGGTGAAACGATCCTTGCCGGCACTTTTCTGGAACGAAGACGGCGGCACCAGCGGCGGCAACACAGGTAATAACTCATCATCTACATACACAAAAAGGTTTCTCACAGAAAGTAATAGTGATGTTAGTGTTATGGCGGCCACAAGAACCACAGAGGAAAACAGTGGTTCCATAGCCAGTTTACTTAGTCAGCAGGCAATGTTGGGGTCTCTTGAAGATGGTGTTTTCCGGCAACCGTATCAGTTGCCGGCGGGAATGAATTGGTACTCGTAGGTCAGTTTTTGGAAAGCGGGTATGATTCAAAAAGGAAAAAAAAAACGATAAAAAAGTGAGAATGAATTGCCCACATCTTCTTTTCCCTGAGCCACTACAAAACCCTAAAAGGTAAGAATGATCTTTAAACTTTTATGCAGCTGTTTAGTCTTGTACAACATGCATATGTACTTACTAATCTGTGTAATATATATATCTGTAGAAATAGTTTATATATGTATATATATATACATATGTATGTATGTATATATATAATAATGATAATATATAGGTCACATGGGTGCCTTCCATTCCAAAACTATCTATCACTAGCTATATACAATGAACGTTTGTTGCTTAGTCAATTAATTTCATTGCTAAAATTGAATTGAATTTATTATTTGAATCATTCAAAATTAAGACTTTTTCTTTGTAAATCCTCATTAATTATTTCCTGTTTAACTTACACGATAATTTCCATGAAATGTGGCATAGTTTGTTTACCTCTTAATAGTTTCATTAAGAGGCAACATATGAATTGTTAGGAGGTTAATCTTGTTTGGCAAAAAAAAAAGTTTGTCTTGTTAATGGTTCTAAAATCCTCTGAATGATTTTGTATCATGGATTCCCCTTAATCATTAAGAGCCCTACTTTATTATACACAATTACCAAACAATTATATTTCATTTTGCATTATATAATGAGAGTCTCTTAAACATTCTGACGATTTAATCATTTTACACCAAATCATTCAGCAATTGCCAAACAGTCTGGGCTCTTAGCAGGTCAAGGATTCAAAACTCACCAAAGGTGAGGAAAATGCGTGAGTTTATTTGCGGTATATAAATAATATATACTTAAAAAAAAACTGTGATGAGCGTCAAGAAAATTTTACAACACCAACGATTAAAAACATAAGTTTTCGAATTTTGACGATAAAAAATATTGTGTTGAAATAAAAATATTTGAAGTCGTTATACACCTGCGCGCGCGCGCACACACACACACACACACATATATATATATATATATATATATATATTGAGTTGATAGTTCGTTACTTTGGGTTGCTTAATTCTTAATAGTATATGCATTAAGATCAATGATTAAGGTTCTTTGAGTATACAAAATATGTATCTATGTTACATGATATACTGGTTTTTTTGTTGAATTATTGGTTTGAGTCCCATAAGAAATCAACCGTTCATGCTTCAGTTACACTATATTGAATTATTAAAGAAAATTATTCTTTTTGTCAAAAAGGCACAAAAAAAAAAGATTATTGAACAAAGAAAAACCCTACCCCGAATCTTGGCTCCTTAGGTTAGCTTTTGATCTTTACATCAAGATAACAAAATGGCACGCCCCGCCAAAACAGGCGTGCGAAAGATCAATCTCTTTTAAACATTAATTTTCCTGTACACCCTTTCAAAGAGTCAAAAGCTTGAAAACGATTTGATGAACAAAAGCGAAAAGGGAAGTTGAATTGTGCCATTAATTAGCAATGTGAATGCAAACTTGACCGTCCTCAATTCCTATAAAGAAAAAGACAAAACCGGACACTAGAAAGAAACATGCAAAGCAGCACGCCTCTTAATATCGACCACATAAAATGGTCTTAAACAGTATTTTCAATGATCAGTGTACACTCGCAGAAAAGAAAGGTGGATAAAGAACCCTTGACTTGCCCTCTCAAAGATGTGATCTTTAATTTGATATTATCTCTAAGTTAATCTCTCAAATTAATTTTTGAGAGGGTCATTATCCCATGGATGAGACACTTGAAAGGGCTCACTTAGCTTGTTAATTAACCACACCTCACAAGTCACAAAGTCCTTTTCTTTCTTGATATCAGATTATCTTTTTGGTAGTGGGACCAATTGGGTTATCATCAAAAGGAATCATAATCTTAAAACCACACAAATTAAATCACACTACTTGCATTTCTTTCCTTTTTAAGTAAAGTGTACAAACCAACTTTAATACATTTTCCATCATTAGTGGCTTTATTTGGAAAGCTTAATGGGACAATCTTGATATGGACCATTAAGCCATCTTAATTTCCTAAATGACCCTCGTAGGTCTCATCTACCACCCTTCTAATAACATTATATATGTTCAAAATGTTTATGAAAGTTCGTAAACATGTAACGCGGATGGATACAATAATGGGTCGTGGCAAAAAGGGAGGATGGTGGCCAAGTTGCATAACATCTCAAAATATGCATGGTCACGGGTGCATGAACTGAATTGAATTATCTACGTCTAACAGTACTTTTAGATTTATATATTTCATTTTCTATATGACATCTAACTAACGAACCCACTTGGTGGCAACTTGTGATCACAAACCCATGTAGCAAATTAACTCGATATATCGTGTTTTTATATAATTACTAGGATTTTTTTTTGTATGTGTTATGTATGTGTATATGTGTGTGTGTGTGTGTGTTAAAATGGAAGTAATTGAGAAAATATGTATTCCTCTCTTTCTTTGTTAAATCCAAAACCCTGGCTAAAAGAGTTATTGATAAGCTTAAATACTATAGTGACGGATTACTTTCTAAATCGAAATCAATTCATGATATTTTTATTTTCAATACTGATTATAGACGTCTTGTCATATACTTTAATATTTGTCAGTATTAAAATGATGGTAATATAACCAAAAAGTAGTTCCTAGAAGATAACAAGATATATATATGTTTATTTTTAAAGTTAATTATATATATATATATATATATATTTATTTATTTATTGATGTCTATGTATCTTAAATGATTATATAATTATCGATTATATTACCATAGCAATAATAATTTCGATGTAATTACGTGTAACTATATTATCAACTATTTTCTATGTAATTAAGACGTTACGTAACGAGGAGAAAGTGACCAAACAATTGTCCCCCATTGAGGACATATTCGAGTTCGATAGTTATAAGATAAAATTTTATTTTATATATGTAACTAAGACATTCCATTAAGCACATTAGATTTTAGTGGTTTTTAACTATGAACAATTTAACTTTCGTGCAGTTTGTGAATATGTTCAAATATGTCCTGCATTTGATGTAGATGTATGAAAATATTTTTTATAAAATCGTAAACTTAATAGTCTCGTATGCATTATTGGTGTCTCGACTGTAATCCTATACACACAAAAATCACCATTTTGTGCAAAGCACCAAAATCTGACTCCTTTACTTACATATTAATATGATTTTAAGCAACAGGCATATAACATGCATGACACCATAATACCTCAAACGTATCATGAATAATAAACAATAACATGCATATAATCATACTTTAATTAAAACATGTCATGTATAGCAATCATGTTGTCACCAAAACGTAAATGCTCGAGCGTACATTTATACATGCATATACGTATGCATCCCGTAAAAGTCTCATGAAGAGTTACATGATAGTGTAGAGTGACTAGAAATAACTCTAAATTAGTAACGTAGATTCACAATATGCACCATAGTATAACATCAATGGCCGATTGCCAAAAAATCGATAAAAGTCAACTATGGTAATTCTCAACCATAATGTCTTGACCATGTTTAAGGCTCCTACTTTGTCCCCGAATGATTTGATCAAATGAGACAAATTAGTCAAAAAGTCCATCTGATGAACATTTGGTCAAGAGTGAAACTGATCAAGACTTGGTCAAACAGAGGTCTATGTGACCTCTTTATGCTGACTTGAGGTTGCAACAAGATCTCGCGAGCCTCCGTACATGTGACCTTCTCATGTGACTTGAGGTTGCGACGAGCTCCTATGTGAGCTTCTGGACCATGCTTGGTCCCAATTTGTGTGACTTCCAATGTGAGCTTTGAGCTTGCGTTCAAGATCATGTCCAACACCTTATGTTGTTGGTGGCTTGCGACCAACGCTGCTTTATGCAACCTCACTTCAACGACTCCAAGGTCGTGTATGACACCTACCGACCTTTGGTTTACACCAGTAGGTAGCAGTCACCAGATTCCACCAAATTCATTTATAGGACCGTTGATAGTTCTTTTTTGCATCTAAATCATTAACTACCAATTTCATAACGAAAAACATTAAAATCCAAATATAAAGTACACGGGGCTAAAAGTACATGTAAAGAGAACGAGATGGAAGAAATATAAAGTTAAATATACAGCGCATATTTGAGATTTACTGAGGTAAATTAAGAATATGAACTCAAATTCTCTGTTCTTTAACCTTTTACCTTGTATATAGCTTGTGAGTTAAGTCTTCAGTAAAAACAAACTTTGAAATTTAAGAACAACCTCCTCATAATCCACACAAAATGTATCGATTACATCAACTAATTTTTTGTAGTGATTTTATTCAAATTTGAATGGTTATTTTGGTAATAAAATCATAGGGGGGAGGGGGACTTGGGTATTTGACTCTAAAACATGAAAACTTTACTTACCTAATTGTAGCCGACAATTCCGTTTAACGTCATCGTCATACCAGTCCAATAATCAATGTTGTGACTTCACACTGCTATCTAACAACATGTTAATTAAGTTTGTGGCAAACTTCAACAACCTGCACCTACAAACAACTTCATTGGTTTGTAAATCATGGAGATATGGGGTTTCGATGTTTGTGGTAGACAATTTTTTTTTTGCTTTGGGAGAAACAATTCAAGCACAAGTGAAACGATGCATGATTGGTTTTTTGAGATACCGGAAAGAATGAAAAAGACACGATCTGTACAAAAAAAACGTTACTATGAAAATATGTAAAACCCTCGTATTATTTTTTAAAAACTCTTAAACATAAAACGGAGGTTTTAACAGATATTTCAGAAACAATTGAGAGGAAAAAGAAAAAAAATATATAAAAATAATTAACGCTCTAGAAGATGCTGTTAACGGTCACAAATTCACATTATTGTTTTTATTAAATAAGTTGATAATTAACGGTCCAAAAAATGACGTCATAATGTCACCGTGTCTGCGTGTCAAAAATCAACGGCTCACTTCTTCAAAGTCGAACAAACAGATTAAAAGTCAACACATCTTGAAGATGCCAACCACCCATATAAATTTCTTTGATTCAAGGCCAGATCATTCATACATCTGTAATTCATGATCATCAGAAAAGATACCACCAAGATGACGACTCTTCAACACCCTTCTCCGGCCAAAAGATCACCGATTTCCGGCGACAAGTACCGCGATTTGCTCACCGACTTGCCTTCACCGTCATCAAGGCCTCGCCGGTTGAATTCGTCTTTGGTTCGGAGGAATAGTAGTCGGGAGATGGTGGTGCCTAGACGGAGGCGCGCCAGTAAAGAGATCGTGAGGAGGGCGTTGACGCCACCGGCTCGTAGGCTCAGTAAGCGGTGGCTTGATTTCCGGCCGACACCTAGTCGGCTTTCGGTTATGTCCATGGCTATTTAGGGATTTTTTTTTGTAATCGTCGAGGAAATTAAATCAGTATTTCGATTAGATTCGGATCGTTATTGCTTTGATTGTTTATACGAGAGAATTTTATTTGTTTGTTTATCTAATTGTTCAATTTAGATTCAATTCACCTGCTGATTTTGATCAATTTCTCCGATTAATTTCTATCAAACGATCATCGCCGCCACGGCGCAACCCATAGATGTTGCAGTCACCGGCGATGTCCGACGTTCACTGCCACCAGACTCGCCGATCAACTCGACTTCCTGATCTCCTTCAAATTAAATCATCAAATTAATAAATCATGTTTAAGTAAAATGTTATCTTATTTAAACATAGATTTCAGAATAAATTTATATCTTGGTATATTTAACGGGTACATAATTAATTTAGGGGTCGTTTAATAAACGTTTATCCGGTAAGTGTTTATTGGGTAATTTTTTTTTTAGAAATGAACATGGTAAGGGTTTAAAATCTTACCCGGTTAGAGCGGTAAATGATGAACAATCTTACCCGGTTAGAGTGGTGAAAGAATGGAGAGTCTTATCTAGTAAGTGAGATTGACGACTCTTATCCGGATAAGCGCTTACAAGGTAAATCTTTGCATACTATATCGTTTTGATGCACTAGAATTTTACCCAGAAAAATAAATTATAGTGTTGACTCCTATCAGTAAGTACTTACCGGGTAAACATTTGAGCAAACGGCCCCTTAGAAAACCAATGAGATATCATTTTATTAAAGAATGAATTATGAATTATGAATTTAGTTCATGTGTTTTGATATTTTTTTTGTTAGGGTTCGTATGTTTATTGTGGATATAGTTCTTGTGGTATTCAATTTGTCTTGAACATGGTTCATCTGACTAACGCATGCATTAAACCAATGACCATTTTAGCATTTTTGTCTAAATTTTTGTCTTTTTCCTATAAAGAGGTAAAAACAATATTTTTATAAACACATACATGTGTGTATGCAGGGGAAGATTCGTTTGAGAAGTGGTAAATATTTGTGAAGTAAATAAGTGATCATAACCCTTTATATGGTCAACATTTGCGGCATTGGCCGTGAAGCACCTGATAATTCCTCACATGGGTGTGCGGAAATTAGAGGAGTAGATTTGTAACTTTTACAAATAAACGACAAACGGGTTTATATGTGAACTCATGTAATACACTATGAACTATATGTTCATATGTGAAACCGTTAATTAGTTAACGTGTGAACTATTTGACTGATCCATATATGAACCCACATGTTCATATATAAATCAGTTAACTAGTTCATACATGAATCAGTTAATTAATTTATATGCGAATCACAAGCGTTCATATGTGAGTCAATTAAAATAGTTCATAGTGAATTATACGAGTTCACATATGAATAGATAGTTCATATGTGAATCACATAGGTTTATATATGAATCCGTTTGCCGCATATTTGTAAAAGTTACGAAACTACCCTCTATATTTTTCGCATAGCTGGAATTATTGATCAGTCAAAGCTGCAATTTGTTTCAAACAGTTAGGATAAAGCTCCATTCATGGAGGAGCTAATGGAACTTGAAGCATATGTGAATGCAACAGGCCAAATGAGTTTGATTTTTGATTTTGATGACTTGAGATTGATTTTGATGGGTTCATTGGAGTCCATTAGAGGTTTAGATCTATTGCATGTTTTGGATGTGCTTATGTTGCGAGGGGCCGGAGATGGTGGTGAAGAGGTTCGATGAAGACAAAGAAGAAGGGACATGTGGCACCATCTAATTGGTGCTTTAAAATCTCTTTTTTAGTTAACCGGTAAAAGGACTATATTTGTAATTAATTCATAACAAAATTGAAACCACGATGATGATATTTGTAATTAATTTGTTTGGAGGACCTGATCCATAATTTCAATATAACCACAAAGATGAAATCTATAATTTACACACACTCTCTCTCTCTCTCTCTCTCTCTCTCTATATATATATATATAGCAAGTTCAAACGAGAACGTTAGCTATTTAAGAAAACAAGAATAATGTCGTTAATGTATAAATCATACATGATTCACACACACAGAGAGTTCAGATTTCCAAGTCTGAAAAATAAGACTTCGGACTTCTTTTTCTAAGTCTAAAAAAAACTTCAGAATTCAGACTTCTATGTCTGAAAAAGAAGACTTCAGAGTTCAGACTCCAGAGTTCGGGTGAGTTAAGTCTGAAAAAATAGACTTCAAAGTTCGGGTGAGCTAACTTTTTAGAATTATTTTTCACGCTTGTACTCTTGAAATAACTCTGAAGAATGAATTCAGACTTGTACTCTGTAAATAGCTCTGAAATAAAACTCTGAATAATGACTTTTCAAACTTGTACTTTTGAAATAACTCTCAAGTATAAAATCAATCCCATTAAATCAGAGTTCAGACTTCTAAATCTGAAAAAAAAAACTATATAGTTCAAACTTCAGAGTTCGGGTGAGCTAAGTCTGAAAAAGAACACTTCAGACTTCTTTTTCTAAGTTTAAAAAAAAGACTTCATAGTTCAGACTTATACGTCTGAAAAAAAAAAAAAGATTTCAGAGTTCGGGTGAACTATGTCTGAAAAAACAAACTTCAGAGTTCAGGTGAGCTAACTTTGAAAAATGACTTCAAACTTGTTCTCTTGAAATAACTATGAAGTACAACTTTTCAGTAAATTAAATTTAGAATAAAATGAAGTTAACTTTAGAATAAAATTGAATTTAGAAATGAAACTATATCAGTAAATTGAATTTAAACTTAGAAGTAAACACCATTTTTTTTGTGAATCAGTTACCTCATGAATTAATTCATACAAGAATAAAATCAATTGACATCCTAAATTAGTAGGATTGATTAAATAAGAGGACACATGTCAATCAAATAAGTATAATTAAACTGTTAATGTAAATTGTGTCTAGATACGTTTATCTTAGTCTAATTGAACCACTACTTGAATCCTGCCAAATTCCACACTTTCAAAAGTAAAAGTCCATTACATGTTTATGCAGGAAAACAAAAAAACCGACTTACCAGAAGAGGACACGTATCTTTCAAGTAATTTATTTATTATAAGTATAAATCAAAATGATTTAATTTTTTAAAAAACCCCTTATTACCGATTTGTTACCGATATATCCTCTTTGTCTGAACCCTCAAAAATAATTATTACCAATATTATACCAAAATAAATCAATAAGTTTTTTTTATAAACAATCTCACACACTCCTACACTAATCAACAAATAAATCATCGTTAATAAAAATAGTATCAAGTTATTTATCGTCCAAATATTTCAGGAACCGTCGAGGCAGAAAAAAGCCGTTAAAACATCCAACGCTGGCCAACAATGATCGTGAAGAAAGCCGATTCTCAGTGCAGATGAATCTCCGGCATGACCGGAAGAAATCGGATCAACGGCCGATAGTCAAATCAATCCACAACTGCACTGGAATTGCACACCTCACTTGACACACACACTCGTTTGCCGACTGGTACGCCACCGTCGAAGACAACACTCGTGGTAAGGGTTTTATTAGTTTACCAATTCATTTCCAATTATATTGAAAAACGCTTATATGTTTTGTTTTCGAATTCGGATTCATTGATATTGGTCGACAGATTGGTTATATACATGGCAAATTCCTTAGCTCGGTTTGAGTCTATCAAGAAGTCATGCAATCGCTTCGTCATTGCCGGTATGTTTCGTAAAATCTATGTGATGTTCCGTGATTATAGCCCTAATTATATGTTTGAAAGACGCATTAATGTACTTCCACTTTCATACTCGATTAATCAGACGAAATCATTCACCTCTATGTTAAGTTGTCTACATTGAAAAACTTTCCTCGCTAACAGTTTAATGTTGTAAGATGATTTAATATTCACCAAAAGAGACGGTATTTTGGTCTTCAATATTTTTACTTTCGTGCAATGTTGAAGATCACTATCGACTTTGGTAAATGAAACTAGTACCTACAAAGTTCAAACCATAAATAGGTGTTACCGTGTTAGATGTTGCTTATGACATTGTCGCCGAATTATCTTCCAAGTACTGGTTTACCTTGTTAACATGGTTGTTTTTGGTCTGTTTTAACATTATGGAGCTAAAAATGGTGAATAGATTTTGTTACCTCCATGTCAGAAGATGATATGAAATCGAGTTAATTAAAATTATGAGTGAACCTTACTACAACCGCCCGAATGACTAAATTTCCATCAACAGCGTCATATTGAAGGCTTCTCTGGAAACAATGAGTAGGAACCTGAATAATAAAAATCAGATCCTTTTTGGGTCATCCATGGAGTATAATCGTACTGTAACAGTTGCCAATATTATTACAGATAGTCTTTTTTTGTTATGGATTAATTGTTCTTTCTGTTCACTATGTCAGTTTATGATGCACTTTTTAGCATATGGAGTATAGCATGACGAGTTGGGACTGGTTGTTTCTTATTACCTTTTGACACATGCCCGTAAGTTGTAATCTCAAATATTCAAGTTGCATCACTTTCCAGTTGAAGATGTAAGTGATTTGTGGCCCCTTGTCAAGGGGGGATTTGAGGAACGGCTTCCATTTAGAAGAGCTATATTGAACAACAAAACCCGTAATCCTGTGTCTATGGATAACCTGCCAGCTGAGTTTATACTGACAACAGATCCAAGGCTCCGCAGCCAGTTCCCTCAGGAGCAATTGTCGTTTTGGTTTCGAGAACCATATGCAACTGTGATTCTTGTGACCTGCGAGGTAACTAGTAACACTTTATGTTTGAACATTCATTTGTTGCTCAAGTTCTTGGCGTTTTTTATCAAAAGTTGGTTTAAGATAGCAAAATGTTGCTTCTTCAAGATAGACAGTTAGCATGGATGTCATGGAATCATGCAGGGGTCATGGTCAGTGGAGATTCAATAGCATTGAGTCTATGTGGGTAATACTGGGCCATGTTGGCTTGATTTTAAGAAAATGACTAGTAATTATATGAGACCTAACCAGTAGGCTATTGAATGATTTTTTACCATTTTTCCAAAGGGCAAATATGGGCAATGGATGGAGCTTAATGGTTATTTTGGTTGACTGACTACTTTGTGGCTTGCCTCAGCCCACACAAACTGAAACGGAGAGTGGCCTATAATACCTTTAACTTATATGTACAATGTCACCCTAGAATGTCTTGAACCAAAACTTTGACGGGAAGTATGCATCGTACTTTTCGAAAATCCTACAGGTAAGATTTTATAAGTTTAATCCTTTTCCTTGACCTTTGGCTTCATGGAGTTCTTTAGTCAGCAGTGAGAACTGATAACTTTCCTATGGTTATGGAAGTTTCCCTTTCCAAGCTGCATGATGTATGTTATGATACTTTGATTACAGAATTCTTCTCACATACTGTTTGTGTTTCTATAGGACCTAGATGAGTTCAAGACAATCCTAAAACCACGTCTGAAATCAATTGTGCAAAATGAAGAGGAGTGGTTCATTGTCTTTGTGTCTAAAGCTGCACCCAATAATGACAAAGCAATCAACAGAGCGAAAAAAGTTTATGCCAGACTTGAAGTTGATTTCAACTCAAGGAGGAGGGAAAGGTAAAACTGGATCCACTGATTACTCTTATCATGAGTTCATCGTAAGATCCCATACTTTGATGACATCATATACATAGAAAGTACATCATACGTTCCTTTGATCACGTGTACACTGAAATCTAGAAAAGTCCAACTTACGAACATTGAAACATTATGTAGAAACTTTTACAACGAGGTTAAGATCACTACTATCTACAACAAACATTACATAACCATATCACAATATAAATTCTTAATCATACTAACCCAAGGACTTTCAGACTTTGTTTTCCTTGCCCTTGCTACTTGCATCTTCTTGATTTTCACCTGAAATGCATGTTATGCTTTAACAAGCGTGGGCCTACTAAGTTCATGAGATTTGTATATAATAATATTTTTAATGTAAAAGTAATATCAATCTTTGAACATTCTGAATGTGCTTTGCTAAAATATAATATTTTCTAAAAACAGCTGATCGGCTTCACTTTACCTGGATAATATTTCAATTCTCTTTTCATAATCAAAGGATCCCATAACTTTTCTGATATGACCACAAGGGAACATATCACTTAACTTTGGATTCATCATTTTGAATCGTTTGCTCTATACTACTCTTTGATACATTCACCACGAATTGCATTATAATTTTTCTTACTTACTCGATATGTTAATGAAGAAGTGTATCCCATGTTTCTATTCCTCATGATACATTCACTAACAAACATGCCACACTTCCTCTTTCTCTTAGTAAACTCCAAAGATACACACCACTCGACATAAAACAGCTTTTATAAAACTTTGGCCACATCACCTCCATAGGTAAACAACTTGCATAGATCATATATTGATGGTAACATACTTTTCACATTAATCTTTAAATCATACTTCAACTTGTAGCCAAAAGACTAAACATGAATCTTCAATTTGATCATAAGTGCTTGGCATAACTGCATAAGAACTTCTTGTGGCAATACATGGCATAAAGCACTTTTCATGGCATGAAGATTTTTACAAATTTATATTGCATGAACTTGATCTACAAAGCACATGCATTTCAGTTTCGAAAAACGTACATGAACTCACCTAGAATTGCTTTCTACTCCTAGCCTCCTCCAAATTTACTATCGTAAATGTACTACCTCTACTAGGTATCCTGAAACTAATCTAATCTGGTGAACTTATATCATTCTTTATAGACCTTAAGATGTATAACTATCTTTAAACTAGATCGGTTCTTATTATCATGCTGGGTCTTGTAAACGGCTTAAATTTAGGAAATAATTAGAAAATTTCAGAAGATGAGCGTTTTCAAAAAAATCAATGGGTCAGTTTGGTCTGATATTGTTTGTAAACATTAGAAGATAATAGTTTTGCCGGAAAGGGAATAACACTGCGGTCAACGATTTGGTGTAGGGTTACGCTTTGCCACATCAAGCGGAAAGCTACGGTGGTTTGAACACCATAGGGCTACTCCATACCTACTCCAGCATGGATTTACACTATAACTTTCCAACTTCTAAAATTATCCACAGAAAGTTGTTCTGCAGAGAACAGCTCTGGTTAGGCCAAAATTTGATGTTTTCTTCAAAATTCAAAGAGTTCTAACTCTCAAAATTTATCATAAACCGCCTCAAACACTTAAAATGTAATAAAATTTCTTCCAAAGAATTCCAGCATTATCATCACAGATTTGAAAGAAAACTACTGAGTTGAACATCCTTTTTCTTCAAGTTCTTTGTGCAACTGAAATTCGTAAAGTCATAAATTTGAACTTATTCCACTAGTATGTTGTATGCATAGGGCCTATTTCCTCATGTCTACTCTAATTTCTTCAATAAACTACTTATCCTTTCACTGACTTTATATAGACTTTGTCTATTGACCCAATCAATTCATGCATATTCTCATATAATTCAGCTGTGCAAAATGATGTTTATGTACTAATACATTAACTTACTTGGGTTTAGCTTGAATCTTGCTTCAAAGAGCGGCAGGGAGGTCAACCTCCATCAAATTTTCTTCTAATACTTCTTAATCTCAATCTCTCTATCTATGAATTTAATTATCATCTTAACAAGACTACAACTAAAAGGTTTGGAGGAGGTTTCTAAAATTCTCCAACTTAAGCGACATATTTCGTGGCATAAAATTCATCATAATTTGTTTATCCATGTGATTAAATACATAATCTACCCATAATTAGTAGATATTAGAACCTCCTTTTAAATTTAACAAAGATAAACTCCTACAACCAAAAATATTATTTAAGTCCTTATTAATAATAAAGTTTAGCAATTTCAACAACTTATAGAAATTTATTTTGGTTATTTCCATCATTGAGTTCCTTTTTTGATTATCTTTTACCTTGTTTACATTGACCGGTATTTGGACTTGGTTTTGTTGATATATTTTACAACCCACATTTATGTGTATATGAGTTTCTAAACTGAATGCTACCACCATAAGATGTGTAGAGGCCTACCATAATGTAAGAGAATCATCTGTAAAGTTAGGGGATAAGCCTACTATGCTAAAGCTATGTAATTTCTTGAAAGCGCAAGGTGGTCCATAAGATAATTGTGTCTCTTTTCTGACTTTTGACTATTGATGCACCAGGTGTTGCAAATTTGATCTACATGGACCTGAAGCAACCTTTTGGGATGAGTTGGAGCCAAAAGTCCTCGAGTGCCTCAGAAACACTCTTGATAGGCGTATCCAGTTATACGAGGAGGAGATTCGTAAGCTCAGTGAACAGCGTTTTACGCCAACTTGGAGCTTCTGTAGTTTTTTCATTCTGAAGGTACCCGATTCTTTCTGTGGGTGAGGTTTATGAGTTTATCATTGTCGATTAATAAGACGTTAGGTTCAAATGTATGCATGATACAATTCTAAATGATAGGTATTATTGGTAATCGTTACCACAGTTTCTGAGCATAGTTTACTTGTCCTTTGAAACTTCGAAGTACTTTTGTTCTACTGTTAGTACTCATGTGATCTGAAAACTAAAAAGGAACACCAAAATCCTCCTGCTCACAAAGACTGAAGGCTCGAGTCTTCCAAACATTTTGTGCCCGCAAATATCATCATCGTGTCACTTGACTCATGTTCAGAAGTTTGCTGCTTCTATGATTTTCTTGGCTTTTTTTAATCATTAATTTTACATACAGGAAAGCCTGGCATTCATGTTTGACATGGCTCAACTTCATGAGGATTCATTACGGGAATATGATGAACTAGAGCTCTGTTACTTGGAAACAGGTACTTGAAGTATATGGTTTATATTGTTTGACCTTATTATCCATCTTAAAACTTGGTGACTGATAATAGATTGTTTACTTGTACATATGATTATTTTTTTCTTTTTTAGGACAATGGTAATAGATATAGAGAATGATACAGTTTCTAGCATATCTCATGTTGATGTAGATCAGCAGATCAGTGTAAAAACTTATTCTTTATCCATGTAACTTCTGACAAGCTGCAACACGATGGAAAAAGGAGAATTAGGTAGTTACTATGTAGGATATTCCTCTCAGAAATTCCAAATGTTTGTTTACCTTGCATTTCTAGGCATGTGTTTTATTTAACTGTTATCGGAAACCTGACGCTTATGTTTTAGTTTCTCTTTTTTGGCTGATATGTGTGTATATATATGTAGTGACATATGGGGAATTGGACAAGTAGCATTAAGACAAACAGATAAATATGATGCAATTAGTTTGTGAACATATTATTGGATGTATTTGTCAACTGAATACTTGTAATCAAAATATCACCTGTTCGTCTTGTGTTTGTTGCATTGAATGGCTGATTTATATTGATTAAGCTAAGCATCTTTACAGGATGTGACTGGCAAAATGCTAAAGTGTAGTCACAGAAATGTTCTTTGCATATATTCATTTGTGGAAAGCATGTTCTGTTGGCAAGAGCACCACTGACGAGCATCTAAGAAATATTTCGAAGCTAGGTTTAACTTTCCAAACACTCAGACTGAACGATATCGTTTTTTACCAATCCTGGAACCATAAGATGAGATCTTTCTAGCTACTGAAATTGTTATCAGATATGCTCCATATTATGTTGGTATTGTTCAAGTTCCTTTGGCATGACTTACAAAAATCAATGCACTATGTGCAACTACTGAAGTGTGAATTTTTGCACCCTTGTAACTATATATCCTTATTCTTTGTGTATTATACAAAGTACTTATGTTCATCTGTTGCACTCTCTTAATAATAGACGTTAATTTATTTTAGTAATGATTAAGCAACCTTCCTTCTTAGCTCTTCTTTCTCTTCTGCATGATGCAGTTAACAATAAACAGAGGGACTTTGGAGGAACGGACCATGGAGATGATCAAGCTGCAATACTAGACCCTGACAACAAACAACTGACGCAGATTGTTCAAGATAATTCCTTTAGGGAGTTTGAATTCCGACAGTACCTGTTTGCCTGTCAAGCTAAGGTTATCTAAGATATACTGGTTGAGTAGGTTGTCCATTAAATATACTCAAACCAGTTTCTGTACTTCAAACTGGTTATCTTTTTGGATGCCAAGAATAATACTACATACATTGCAATACCTGTAGCATATTGCAAAAACTGCATTAGTCGTTACTTTGAATAAGCACGTTTGTGGAGATTATATTATATGATACCTTAATTGATAATTCCATCATAAATAAAGTAAGAATTCTGAATTTATTTCTTACTTAATCACCATGTTTTGACATCTATTTATACTAAATAGAATGGGAGAGAAACTACAGTAACAATTGATTCTCTCCCTCGGAATAAGGAAACAAAACCTAAGTAGGAGATTGCAAGGGATCTTAACTATAGTGAAATAAGTACATTACAATAATACCCCTGTAGCTACTCTAAACGAGAGGAAGGGCGCTCGAGAGGTAGAGGGTGAGGGGTAAGGTAGTGAGCTGGGAAATAGGCTACTTGAGTCCGAAGATAGACTAGGAGATGTCTCGTTCTTACCTTCATTATGTTTCCTTGTACCCATGTTTGATTATTTGGTGCTTACTACTTTTCAATTTTTTTTTCTAGCCTAAATCTTTACTTTTTCACATCTTCTTTTCAATTTTTTGTTTCTAGCCTTAATTACTATTTGCAAGCCGGGGGTCTTCATAGAAACAACCGCTCTACTCTTTCACATAGAGGAAAGGTCTGTGTTACTGGGATATACTTTGCTAGCTTGGTTTGGTTTGGTTTATTTCAACACTCCTCAAGCTTGGTGAATGTATATCATTCATTCTGAGCTTGCTGCATAGATCTTCAAAGCCATGTCGAGGAAGAGGCTTGATGATGATATCCATCTGTTGTCAAGAAGGAAGGTACTTCGATTGAATTGTTCAAGAACAAGCATGTTCTTCCCACATTTGGCTCTACCGAATTTGCCAACCATGACATGATCATGGAGTTTTCTGCCTCCCACTTGTAGCCTTCTTCACCTTCATTTGGCCTTGTTACAGTACCTGAGCGACAGTCGAACTTTCCTTTGCCTTGGACGTACAACCTACTGATTGTGACTATTCATTGAAGTTTTGTCTATTTAGTTTGTGAGGGAGCTCAGATGCTGTTCAGTTTGAACAACTATATCTGCCTCTGTGGGTGTCGGGATGACTCACAAGTAGAAGCAGAACGAGGGCTGTTACTTGGTCCTGCCATTTGAGTTGACAGCTCTGAAAATTGATGAAGATTCATGAAGCCGCTTTTGATGAAATTGATGAAAGATCTCTTGCCTTGGACGTACAACCTTACTGATTCTGATCATTCCATGATTTTTTCTCTATTGAGTTTGTGAGAGGTTTCGGAGCTCTGATGTTGTTCAGTTTGAACAACCGTATGTGCCTTGGGTCAGAATGACTCACAAGTAGAAGCAGAACGATGACTCACAAGTAGAAGCAGAACGAGGGCTGTTTTAGTCCTGCCATTTGAGTTGACAGAGCTGAAAATGGATGATGAAAATCGATGAGGATGCATGCTGCCGCTATTGATGAAATTGATTAGAGATGGGAGGCAGAAATCGACTAGTGACGTTGACTAAGGAGTCATCGGAGCTTTTGTTTCCGTTATCATGACAACAGAAGTATTTCAGATGTTCTAGGAATTGTTCTCTTTGTATTCCTTGAACCATATCTGACACACTGTATAGGGAAAAAACAGAACAAAATCTAAGCCTACAAAAATGAAAGGAATATACAATTATACAACCGAATCTTTAGTGATTTGATTTCCTCAACACTGTATTTTCCTTACCTTCAAGTACAGTAGTCCAGGGCTTTTCATAATAATCATATATAAACTGTTTTGGCTGATAAGTCAGTTTTTTTGCAGCTGTTGTTCAAGCTACACCGGCCATTTGAGGTTGCATCAAGGGGATTTTCCTTTGTTATTAGCTTCTCAGAAGCATTGGCTCAGCATGAGGTCTGGCACTCGACCCATATATGTTATTTGTACTAACTTGTATTTTGTTATAGAGTAAAAATCGAGCTTCTCTAAACTTCCCACTTTAAAATTTCTCATTTATTGTTGCATGTTGTCTTTGGTGCTCCCCAGAGTATTTTGCCCTTCTGTATGAGGGAAGTTTGGGTCCTAACATCATGTGTGGAGTTAGTCAGTGCAACTGCTGAGCATTACAGAGAGGGACTGGTAGCACCAGAGATAAAAAAAGACTATTATCGTGTACGGGGGGAGTTATATTCTCTATGCCGAGTTAAGGTAAAGAAATACTGTAAACACTTGCATTAGATGAATTGTTCCCTTACCAATATCTGATCCGAGTGCATAAAGAGTCAATTTATTCGTGAAGATAATGAGTCATCATTTGACAAGAATGCATATAATATAGTGTGTTTTCCATTAAGCTACAGTTTTTGTGAAAAATATGTCATTTACTTCTTGATCCTTGTCACCTGTAGCTTTCAATAAACGTACTGCTTATTGAAGTGTGTTCATGAACTTGCCAGTTTATGAGGCTTGCATATTTACTCGGGTATGGATCTGATATAGAAAGAAGTCCAGTCAACAGGTAGGCACTCAATTCTTGGCTATTGCTTCTTGCAAGTCTATTCTCTACTCTCTCAAAAGTACCTTTTTTTGGTACAGTGCTTCTCTTAGCATGCTACCTTGGCCTAAGCCAGCAATTTGGCCTACAGTTCCCTCTGATGCTTCATCTGAGGTCCTTGTGAAAGAAAAGGTATGTATCTTCATTTATCATCTTTTTATTCCGGGAGAAAGCCAGACCATATTTCTTTAAATGGAAAAACTCGGGGGGTGGATAAATGTATAAAGCTTATAAGAGGTAATGTTGATGATTATGGTTAGATCCTCCAATGACCTGTGAGCCAAAAAGAGGAAAATATTTTTATACAAGCATATTGGATGGCATGTCATTCTATATGGCTTTTAATGACACACATGTCATTGAATTTAGCATGTCAATCAGGAAACAGATAAATGAAAAACTAGAGCTTTTTTTTCGTCAGATCTTTTGTTGATCATTTCTATTTCTGGTTTCATGCTATGTACTTATCAATAATACTTCTTTTGGTAACAATTAAAGTGATTAAGCTATATTATAGATGATTCTTGAAGTTACTCCAAGGATCAAGCACTATGGTATTCAGAGGAAACCATTGCCTCTTGAACCATCTTCTCTTCTGCATGCGGCTAATCGTGGAGGAGACTCTCTTTCTGCTGGAAATATGTTTGAAGTGCCTGATGGGTATGGAAATATTTACTGTTATGTGCATTCAAAAATTTGAGGTTTTGATTGTCAGGCACATAAAGGATCTTGGATGTCATATTATTTGTTTGATTAGAAAATACAAACCAAAACCAATTATATTCAATAAGTGGTAATATTTACTGTTGATGCTTTTTAGCCCAGCAACAAGTGGCAAGTTCTTAAGTTGAGGAGACTGTTTCAGTTGAATATGCAGTTCCCATTTTTCAACCATAATTTTCTTGACATATTCAGCTTATTAGGATATACTGGAACTTAATATAAAAGTTGGTTTTGTTATTTGGGTTGAAAAACAGGATTTTATAAGTGGTTCAGTGGATGCCAATATTGTTTAACTTATCTGGCACTTCCACTACTTTAATTTTCCTTATTATTTCGACAGACAACACTTCTTCCTTTCAGGTTAGGCTTTTCATGTTCTCTAATTAGAAACCAGAATATGCAAAACACTTGCTAAGTTAGAAGCTATTGATCAACAGCGGTTATTATTCCTTTGCTTCATAAATTTACATGTAAGGAAAGATAGATTATGAGAAACCATTCTCTCTTAATATGGCTTGAACATTCTTCTTTCTTTTGAAACCTGTATGATCATTTAAATATTTTTTTCCATTTATTGCCACCTTTTTTTTAAACATATTATATGCTGCTAGCTCAGGTTCAGAAGGACAAACGTCTCCTTCACCTAACTTACCTTCTATGTCGATGTCAAGGACCAATTTTGCACCAGGAAACTTTGAGAGCTCGACTGATTCTTCCAAGAGATTCGCAGAACTTTTTGTGGCTGCTGAGCATGCTCTCCGTAGGACTATTTCTGATCCTGATTTATGGAAGTCATTATCATCTTTAGAGGAGTTTGAGGTAGATGGTACCGATCTATATCAATTACTTATATGATGTAAATCAGAAACTTTTTCTAACCAAACTGATTTGCTTAGACTTAAATATGATATCCATCTGTTTTCAAATGATTTCATATTAAACTACCAAGAGATGCAAAATTATAGACAACTACCGTTTATGTGATGTATGAGTATGACACCATGTTATATGAAATTCAAGACTAGATTAATTCTTCAATCTTCACTCAGCTTAGCTTCTTTGCTGTTCAATGTAAAACATGAACCCTACAAACACTACATTACATAAGGAATGGTAATTTGTTGGATGTTTCTCTATCTTACTTCACCATCTGTATTTTCACCAGAAAAGATATCTGGAGCTAACAAAAGGTGCTGCTGATAATTATCATTATTCATGGTGGAAAAGACATGGTGTTGTTCTTGATGGTCAAATTGCAGCTGTTTTCTTTAAGCATGGTAACTATGATCTAGCTGCAAAGTCATATGAAAAAGTTTGTGCTCTTTATTCTGGCGAAGGATGGCAAGATTTGTTGGCGGATGTGCTTCCTAATTTAGCAGAATGCCAGAAGATACTTGATGATCAAGCTGGTTACCTGTCCTCTTGTGTGAGATTGCTTTCTCTTGATAAGGGCTTGTTCTTGAACAAGGAACGCCAAGCTTTTCAGTCAGAAGTAGTTCGTATTGCACACAGTGAAATGGAGGATCCTGTGCCTTTAGATGTCTCATCGTTAATAACATTCTCTGGCAATTCAGGGCCACCCATGGAGCTATGTGCTGGGGACCCGGGTACCTTGTCTGTAACTTTATGGAGTGACTTTCCTGATGACATTGCTCTTGAATCACTTAGTCTCACCTTGACTGCTACCAACAATGCTGATGAACTTGTTAAGGTATTCTGCGTATTAAACCAAGTACCCCCTCAATCCCAAAATAAATGTCCACAATGAAAAAGGCACAGTTTTAGAAATGTGTAATTATCACACTTTTTAGTCAACTAAAATAATTTTACTCTTAAGAATAAAGGGAGTGATGAATTCCTCTATCTCATGATTAATGGTAGAATTGGAAAGTGGATGCTTACTTTTGAAAGTGAACACTTATTCAGGGACAAATTAAAATAAAAATGTAGACTTATTTTGGGACGGAGGGAGTGCTATGCAGTTGCAATGTCATCAAGCAAGAGGATGCATTTTGTCGTTTCTTCTAAATTCAAATATTTCTTCTAATTTATAGGCAATCAAGAGCAGTGATGTTACTATACTGAACCCTGGTAGAAATACGATTACTCTTTCCTTGCCCCCACAGAAACCTGGTTCCTATGTCTTGGGGGTTCTTACAGGGCAGATTGGTCATTTACGATTTAGATCTCATGGTTTCTCCAGAGGTGGGCCTGCAGATAGTGATGATCTTATGAGTTATGACAAGCCAACTAGGCCAATTTTGAAGGTAGTAATGTTGTTGTCATACGCAAATTAGAACTAAAAAATGATTTTACTGCAATTCACATACGAGCAGGGGCAAACCTATTAGGAAATGAGCGGGCTTCCGTGCACCCGCTCGCTCGATTATTGCATGAGAAAAAATTTAGTCGTCTGAAAGGTGCACCCACTTGATTTTGAGGGGTGCCCTTAAATACTTTGAAACAAAATCTATAATAGGAATTAATACGGGTGGGATAGTTGGATTACCATTTTATATACTAGAGGTGAAGGGTTCAAATCTTTTAGGTGAAATTTTACTTTTTTATCTTTTTAACTTTAGGCTCCAGGGCTAGCCCATAGCATTTACTCCGGCCCTACAATGCTATTTAACAGCAAAAATGCAGTTAGAAGATTATATGCATTTCAAATACTATGCCAAGACATCTTTTGTTAATTTTTCTCTCATTTTGATTTTACTATTTTTTTTATGATTTATTTTCTTTCCCCATGTCAATTCATCTTAATAATGGTGCTTTTTATCTCATTTTCAAGGCAACATATATTTATTTTGAGGATCAAGGTCGATTTCATTTGAATAAAATGGATTTTATTCCCCAAATCGACACAATTGACTTTTATATAGGTCAAACTGTGTTGACTTCCTCCCTAGGTCAAACACAATTTTATGGACTTTTGATCCACCTTAAAGGTGCACCCGTTCAAAGAAATTCCTGGGTCTGCCACTGCATACAAGTCACCACTGCTATTTTCTAATATAATCTGTCCTGAACATGTTTATTTGTAGCACTGGTGATGTTGGCAAGTTCTGTTTGTGTGTTATGTTCCAATTTTAGGTGTTCAAACCAAGGTCACTTGTTGATCTTGCTGCAGCAGTTTCATCTGCATTACTAATGAATGAGCCTCAGTGGGTTGGGATAATCGTAAAACCATACGGTTACTCTCTCAGGGGTGCTGTTTTTCACATCAACGCTGGCCCTGGGTTGAGGATTGAGGAATCGTGTGCCATCGAAATGGAGACGTATGTCAATGCACAACGGAAGGTAGATGGGTTGCAGGATGCAGATGGTGATAGCAATAATGCTTCTGCTGTTCCCAAAGAATTTGCTCAACTTACTCTTAGGAATGGTAGTATAGAGTTACCAGATTGGGCGAGCAATATAGTTAGTGTTATATGGTTTCCCGTGTGTGCCCTCAGTGATGGGCTAGCAAGAGGAACAACTGCAGGTTTTGATGACGATAATTTATCACTTTTCTCAGTGCTGTAGGTTTAGGCATGTTTTCTTTGATGACGAAGGGTCGTGTGAGAATAGGAGTTAAGGTGAGAAGTGTAAGAAGGAATTTGGACCCTTGATCACTTTTAATCCCAAAACAACCAATGAATTATGCTTTAGAAAGGAATTGATCTAGTGTATCTCATTAGTGTTGATCTAGTGATTCTCTTCAATTAGGATTGATCCAAGGGTGGAGATCCCTTCTCACACTTCTCATCGTAACTTTCATTCTGACCGGAACCCAACCTTTCTTTGATATTTTACCGTATCTTGACTAATTAATTTGCTTTACCATTTCCTTTTAGGGGCAATCACTTCCCAAAGAGCAAGTGTTGTGGATGGCCTGAGGACTGTCGCTCTGAAACTTGAATTTGGGGTGATGCATAATCAGATATTTGAAAGGTTTCATAGTCATCTTTCAACCTGAAATCTCAATGCAGTCTGCTGTCTCGGTTGAAGTAGCTAAACTTCATTAATGCTATTGTGGCTATTTATAGGACCGTAGCTGTTTATTTCACCGACCCATTCCATGTGAGCACACGCGTATCAGACGAAGGCAGTGATGGTGCTTTGCTTTTGCAGGTCTATCGCGTTAAAACTTCTATGCTTCTGTAATATACTAATATTGTTAGTTAGCTTTACTATTTGTGGCTAGATCGTGAAGAACTGATTTACTGTTTTGATGAGGTTATGTCTGAGAAGCTGTACCAAGTGAACGGGAACTTTGCATTCTGAATCATATAGTCTTATTCCTGATATTCCATTAGGGTGCATTTGGTAACTAGACAGCACATGACATAACAGGATAAAACAACTGTTTAGTGTTTGGTAAGACAGAACTGGATAAGACAGAACAGATAAAATGACCAATTTATCTCTAATGAATTGTTTATATATTTTATATATTTTGATTAATTATGTAATTATTAAGTTATAATAAAAATAATACTTTTAATAACAAAATATATCAATAGAAAATTTTCGTCAAGACGATTAAAATGACACCAAAATAAAAGTTAATGTAGTTTTCAAAATTTTATTTTATACCTTTTATATATTTTTATTATTATTAATATTTAATAAATTACATAAATTAATCAAAATATAAAAACCGTATAAAAATAATATTTTGAGGACAGTAAATAGAAAGTTGAGCATAAAATACAGTAAATAATTTTTTTAAAGAACGAATAAGATGTAAAGATGAAGGCTTTTTTGATGTTTTAGAAGAGAAACAAATTTTATTTTGAGGTTATATTGGTAAAACATAGGTATGTTCCACCTCGTTTCAAATTGTTCCATGCGGTGGGGGGAATATGTCTATTTTACTTTGTTCCACATAAAAGTCCTGCCAAACGTAGAACATAGATCCCTATTTTGTTCTGACCTGTCCTATCCAGTGTACCAAACGCACACTATGGTTATGTTTGTAGCTTCATTTCCATGACATCGGCTATGAGGCCTATGTAGGATTTTTTTATTCTCAAAGTTATTTTGTTCTTGTTAGTTGCATGTAAAATATAAAGTTTGGTTTATTATTAACAGTTCATGGTCATGAGGCAAGATCTGCTTACATCCTATTCTCCCAAGCATTACATATGTGTGGGATATATTGGGTTCGTTTGGTTTGGTGACCAGAAATTTAATTGTTTACTTTCATATTTGAGAAATTAAGAATTGGTTATAAATGATGTTTAACATTTGGCCTTTCTTTTTCCCTTGCCCTTTCCAGGCGATACTACACTCACAGGTGAAAGCTTCTTTAACCATTCATGATGCTTGGTTAGATCTACAAGATGGTTTTACTCATGCTGGACGGGGAGATGGGAGACCAACATCTGACTGTTTCCCTCTTGTAGTTCCCCCAGCATCTAGAGCTGGAATCTTGTTCGGTATATCCCTGGGAACTACAACCACTAAAGGTAATTCCTTATTATGCAAAATATCATGTATTATGTTGTGATCCTTGAGGAGATGGACATTGTTTTTTGGATTATTATAGAAACTTTTTGAAAAAGAGTACCATAGTTTTTTTCTTTTAAGATTCTGTAATAGTTGATCTTGGCTACAGTGCAGCTCTGTTATACATCTTTCATCTTATCTCCAACCTCCCCCTCCCCCACCTCATACACACCCACACACAAATTTATATTTATAGTCAAGATCATGTGAGAAATTTACTTTTGTGAGAAGGTGACAACCAGTGAAGATACATTTATATTGTGTGAATTGTTACGTTATACAGTGTGGAGATTGTAACCCTTACATCACCTTCAATTGTGTATTGAAAGGTTACATTATATTGAGTGAATGTTGTAACATTCACACAATATAAATATATCTTTTCATAGTTCTCACAACAAACCTCAAAAATATAAGGACGCCTTCACTTTTTCTCGCATTCTCATGAAAAGGGGTTGTTCTTACTTGAACCCAACCTTTGGCGGAAGATCGTGTGAGAAGGAGAGTTAAGGTGAGAAGCATAAGAAGGGAGACCTTTAATCTCATACTCACCCATGAATCGCGCTTGATACGGCGATTGATCCGGTGCATCTCTTCCTAATGTGCATCCAAGGATGGAGATCCCTTCTTACGCTTTTCACTTTAACTCTCCTTTCCACTAGAATCCAACCCCCAACCTTATATATATATATATATATATATATAGGTGAAGGATCGTGTGGAAGGAGAGTTAAGATGAGACGCGTAATAAGGGATTTGGACCCTTGATCACTTTTAATCTCAAACCCACCCATGAATCGCGCTTGATACGGGGATTGATCCAGTGCATCTCACCCTAATGTGTATCCAGGGGTGGAGATCCCTTCTTATGTTTCTCACTTTAACTCTCCTTCCCACCGGAACCCAACCCTATATATAGGGTTTGGTTCGAGGAAAACCTCAAGAAAAGAAAAACCGAGGAACACCCTGCATAAAAACCAAAGAACATCTTCAGTTACTTGTAAGCATATGTGCATACCGTATAGATGAACAGTTATTAGGGTGTTCCTCAATTTTTCATTTTTTGGGGGGTTTTCCCTCTGGACCTCCCTCTTATGTGTGTGTATTCACATCAAGTTTCAAACAGTCCCCTATTCATGCATTCACGTTGTTCTTCCTCTACAATGGAACTTGGGATGATCAACTTCCTGATGAAAAATCTTCAATCAAACTTCAATGTACCCTTTTTTTGGAATGATTCTATTTTTTTCTTTGAAGTGCACATGGGTCATGTGAAGATTGAGTCTCGTATCATTATAAAGTTTACAACTATAAATGGCATTCATTTTTCCGATTCACTTGTCTTCCAACCGAGTAACTGAATTTGTGGTTTTACAGATGAAGAGAAAGTGCTGCATCCTGATACAGTATTAAATATTAGATATGAAATTGCTGGGGATAGAAACCTTGGCTCTCATACCCCCGTGTCTCTGGAACCCAAAGGACCCGAGGATGATGCCACACCATTGTTGACATTCAGAAGTGCTCTTGTTTTACAACGCCCAGTGCTGGAACCTTTCTTAGCAGTTGGTTTTCTTCCTCTTCCTTCAGATGGTCTTAGAGTCGGGAAGCTATTCACAATGAAATGGAGACTCGAAAGGTTGAAGTTTTTTGAGGAGGAAACAGCTTCTGATAAAAGCGTAAGATTTTTTCATTCTTTTTTGAAGTATAATATATATATATATATATATATATATATATATATATATATAAATACTCATGCACACTCCTCATCTTTGGTGAGCTTTGAACACTTGACCTCCATGGAGGCAGGGCTCTATTGGTAACCTGGGTACCGCTGGCCGATGGTGTGCAAGATTTCTCAACCTTACAGTTTACCAATTGATAGGATTGTCTTCACTTACCTATTTTATTCTCTCCGTTAGTAACAGCCAGCATCATATCAAATCCACTTAAATCAGCCTTCCCCTTGCTGTATCTTTGCAAAGAAAAGGCACATCTAATTTCAGATGGAGTGGAGGTTAGATAAACTAAATCAAACTAAGGTTTTGTTTATTAGCATCTTAACGAATTTAATAGGACTTACAACTTATGCGGTTAGCTATACAGTACTGTTTGGTAGTGGCTTAATGATATAGAAGTTGCTTGTTTAGTGAGCTTCTATAACGGAGCTTTATGCAGAAAGCCAAGTTTTTCCAAATCTGCCCCTCTTAATTAAAAATCACCCTCCTTCCATCTATGGAAAAACTACCAAACGAAAACCTTTTCAATTAATACAGACAGATTAATCTACACAACAACTTTATCCATACAGAACTTAATGGAAAACCAACCACAGAGCCCATAACACAATAAATCCTTCAAAGAGGTAGGAACTGCGGATTAAGATGCAAGTAGATCTTGCCGTGAAGACCCTCGGCTTGCAAAACAAAAATTAAAAGAATAAGCAAGTATGCTACATGTGAGAGTGTGTTCAAAGCATGGATGGACCCAATTTAGTGCCACCGTATTATCCATCCGTCGAAAGGTAAAAAAAAACTAGGTTCATGAAAGGTGCAACCATATCAATTTGTTGTGTGTCACCATATATATTTTAAAACTACAGTAAGGACACAAGTTTTCCTTGGTAGAGTTGGTTTGCAAGACTTTTCTTCCACCTCAGACATGAGTTCGAATCTCGTTAGTGACATTTTCTTACTTTTTTACTCTTTAATTGCAGATTTATTATTTTTATGAGAAAAATTTGCAATAAAAGACTTAAACACAAGACCTCACATATGAAAAACAGTGAACTAACCAATAGACCAGTTATGATGTTATAAAAAATATCTCGATATTTATTTCATATAGTCAAATGGTGCCACCGTTTGAAAAAATTTATCGGTCCGTCCCTGGTTTAAAGAAGCAAATAGTACAATAAACAGAAAATGTATGAGTAATAAAAGTGGGGGAAATAGATTAAACTAACAAGGAAACACAGAGTGCAAATACTGACATAAAGAAAGGAGTCATTTTGGGATATGACCTTAAATGAGTTTATACTTAAATACATGACCTCGTGGTCTATTAAAGAAAAATTGGCTTCATACGGGTCATAAATTTAATTTTAATCTCATTTCGTTTAACATTATATGCCTAAATATTCCTGAAGAAAGGCTAAGATAGTGTACAACAAACAAGCAGATATGTTGCATTAAGTTAACTGAATTCAGAATGGGAACTCCCAAGTCCCTTCATGGAAGGATGACAACATCATTTTATATTATATTTTACAGGATGGAGTAGTGTATGAAGTGAAAGCGAATTCAAAGAATTGGATGATTGCCGGGAGGAAGCGAGGCCATGCCCCTCTCTCCACAAAGCAAGGTATGGTGTGTTGGTGATTTTAATTTTCAATCATTTTAGTGTGGTTGTGATTTACATGAGATTGATATGAGATCGATCTGGTGATAAGGTAAGCATAAGTGAATTAAGAGGTGCGGAGTGCACACTAACAAATGTTGTCTCTATCGCCTTAGTTCGCCTTAAAGGCAGGGGTCAAGGAGGCTGCACCCCCTTGCAGGGACCTAGGGTCGGTGAATTTAGGGGGGTCCAAGGGGCAGAGGTCACTTAGGAATTTTGAGTTTTAGGATGTTTTGAACATATTTAAAGTCAGAATCTCATCGAGATACTGCTGAAACTTGGTAAAATTGGCCAAGTTTTGTTCATAGAATGTGGACTCAAAGCCTCTGAGACTTAGGCTTAGAGCTATGATATCATCGGGGTTTTTAAGTGTCAAACTAAAGCCTCTGGACCAGGGACGGACCCAGTGTAATGCATATGGTGGGACCGTATCAATTTAACTACAATTATAGGGTCTTGAAAAGTGCCACCATATCAATTTAACTACAATTAGGACACAAGTTTCCCTTGGTAGAGTTGGTTTACAAGGCTTTTCTTTCACCCCAGACTCGAGTTCGAGTCTTGTTACTGTTAGTGTCATTTTCTTAGTTTTTAGCTTTTAATTTCAGATTTTTTATGTTTTTAAAAAAATTGCAATAAAAACTTGAACACAGGACCTCACATGTCAGAAACAATGAACTAACCACCAGATCACTATTAATTTTGTGAAAAATATCCATATTTGTGTTTCTTATACTCAAATGGTGTCATTGCTTGAAAAAATTTCTAGGCCAAAGCCCTCTGGTTCAAGTGATCAGAGCCTCTGGTCCGAATGATCAGAGCCTCCTCTGGGCTTCCTCTGAACTCATTGCTTCTGATTTTAAGACAGCTGTAACCACTCTCACATCTTATCCGTTATCGGTTGTAACTGTGGCGCAGCTATGTCTTAACCGTTTTAACCGCTCGTAACCGTCGATCTCTCATATATATGTAAACGAGAATGTAGGTGTATACAAGGACTCGATCTTACAGCCTTTAGAATTAGAGTTTTCTCTTGGATTATCCCAATACTAAATTCGTGAAACCCAAGGCAATGAGGGTCGAATTATTGTATTCGGAAAGTAAACTTTCACGATCCAAAGAGATTATCCAGTCCACATATCATCTCCAATCCCCAATTCCTAACATGTTGAAACTTGAAAACAGCAGCCTCCTCCCTCTCTTTCCTGAGCTTAATTGAGAACTGTTTGCAGGTTCAAGAATCGAGATTTCGATATTGTGCGTACCGCTAGCTACCGGATATGTTCGGCCTCCACAACTGGAGCTGCCAAACGTGAAGCGGGCGAATATATGCTGCAATCCTGCTGGCCCCCATTTGGTTTGTGTCTTGCCCCCACCTCTCAGCTCATCTTATTGCATTCCATCCTGATACATGACAAATCGGTACGTATCAAAGCCAGTTTTGACGCTTGTTTTCTGTAGAGTTATATCGTCCCCTTTTGATTTTCGTGACATTTTTTAAATTTGTTAGAGTAGCCGTCCTCTTTCCAAAAAAAATGGTCATTTTCCCCTTCTTAGTGATTGACAATTAAATGATGATTACTTGTAAACACTCAATTAACAACCTCTATCAACCGAAATTAAGGATAGCCAATAAGTTGATATACAGGCTTTGATGGTTAGTACTGAGAGTTGATTTTACCTTACCAATTATATGTTGATGATTTTAGTGGCATTTGTCATTTTGGTGTAATTGAGATCGATTAAGGTGATAACTGATAAGTTAAACAACGTGAGTTAGGAGGTGTGGAGTGCACACTTACAGATGTTTGTTTCTATCACCTTAGATCGCCAAAAGGCAGGGGGTCAAAAGGGCCGTGCACCCTTGTGGGGTCCAAAGGGGAGCACCCCGAGGTCTAGGATTTTAAGAGAAGTCTTACTTAGGAATTTTCATGTTTCGGATGATCTGAATAACTTTAAGAAGGTTGGGAACCTTCTTGAAATTGTTCCTGAACTTGGTGAAATTTTGATGAAGTATAATTCAGAAACAAGTGTAATTAGAGCCTCTTAGGATTTATTTACCCAAAAGCTTACCCAGTAAGTACTTACCAATAAGAATCAACATTCTAACTTATTTTACCGGATAAGATTGTAGTCCATCAAAATGGTATTACATGCAACAATTTACCCAATAAGGGTTTACCGGGTAATAGTCTTCATCCTCACTTACCAGGTAAGATTCTCCATACTTATTATCACTCTTACCAGATAAAATTCTCGATCATTGTCATGTTCATCCGGTAAGATAAATGACCGGATAATGGTAAACGGTTAAACCTCAATAAGACTTGGGTTGGCGGGTATGGGTTATATTTGTAGATGGTTAAATAGAACATCAATGACCAAATTGATAAATACCCCATACCTTCCCCTTTGACATGATTGTTTGCTTTATATCCGTTTTTTCTCTTTTCATTTTTGTGTTTATTTTTACCATTTGTATTTTTTTTTTTTGAAGTATATAATATTTATATACGGCAAATATAACAAATAAACTTACACACCATCCTCATCTTTGGTGAGGTTTGCACCCCTAACTTCTTAGGAGGTCAAAGATTCAAATACCGCTAGGCCAAAGACCCTTTGGTTACCGTTTGTATTTTATGCATGAATAATCAAATTAATCATGGGCATATTTATCTTTAATAATTGATTTTGAAAGTGATATATTTACATAGACCATTGGAATCTTAAAGCAAAGTTAGATGTAGGAATATTTTGAGACAAAATCATATTCTAAATGTTTTCACTCTTTAATTTAGAGAATGAGTTGAGTAGCTCTTAAGCTTTGCTTTTGTCACATTCAAATGTTGTTACAAATCAAAAAAGAAATTCCTGAAGAAAAAGTTATCAATATATATTTTTAACTTAAAATTGATAAGATGTAGGGGGTGTTCATCGGTTGAAATCCAACGGATTTCGGTGGATTCCATCCGATCAAATCTAGGGATGTATGTGGATTGGGTTGGGCAGTTTTTGATATTTTTATAATTCAACCTAATTATGACCGTTTGAAAAATCACAACCCAACCCAACTCGTTCAAAAGACATACTTCATATGTTTATCTGTGTAATGAAAATAGAAATTTATCTGAAAATAGAAAGCAGCTTTTAAACAATTGTCGTTCCAACTTCTACGAGCATCTATACATGAGAAAATCATACACTAAAGTGCATATCGATCATTGACATTATACAGTTGCATGTATGATCACTATATTTATCTTTTTTTCTAAAAGAAATCAAGTAAACATCCCAACTCCTACAAGCTTCTCAAAATTGTTGGTCATATATCATTATTTCCCATATAGGTAAAAAAAAAATCAATAACAAGACATCGTCCATACTATTAAAGGTTTTTTCAAAAGTATCTAGCAGTAACAATGTCCAGTGGTGTTCGACGGCGTCCAACAATGCTCGATCTGGTTGTTTCAATGTACTCATGCTAAGGGAATGAGGTGGCAAAATGGAATTGAGGCGTATCGATGGATTACTATATAGCTCATAGAGTGTCCGACCTAGTTGGATTAATTTTGGACTTGTTAGATTAATTTTGGGTGTCGGGTTGTAAATTGGACTAATATATGTATATATTTTTGGGTTGTAAATTATAATTGACGTGTGTATATATATATATATAGTTTTACCGAAATAATATACAATAGAGGCGGGTTGGCGGTATGGGTTGGGTTGGATTGAGTTTGACTAACCCAATTTCAACCCTTCTAATTAGCGGGTTGGGTTTAATTGAGTTGGACAGGTTTCACAGATTGACGGTTTTTTGTACACCCCTAATCGGATCCGATTCAATTAACTAAAATCGGAAATCTAATCCAATCAACTCCAATCGGGTCAAACCGATTCGATCAATTGGAAATTGCTATTGGTCACCTATTGAATAAAATTAGATTCATCCGATATCTTGATCCAATTTTCAACCAATTAATCCATCATTTCAACCAATCATTTATATATTTTATTAAATTATTAAAAAACACTTTATATAAATATCAACGAAAATACAATATCTTAAAATGATAATAATTATATATTTATTAATTAGATGGTAGTTGGAGGATAATTGGATAATTCAAGAACCGACCGATTCAATTTATATGTTGAAGTTTTGGATCCAATCCAATCTAATTACAATTAAATATCTGATTATGATCGACCAGTCATAATTGGATACTCAATGCTATTAAAAACAATGTAAATTAAAAATGTTATATAAATTTATTTTTGGGTGCGAAGACCGTCTACCAACCACACCAAAGACTCTTGCTTGATTATTATTTAAAAAAGTCAAAACCTAACCTCTATGATGTGCCTTTTGCACCTTTAAACATTTCAATTCATTGTCTACTTCTTAATAGTTTTATTAAGAGGTAACATCTGAATCGTTAAGAGATGAAATTTGTTTGGCAAAAAAAAGTCAGTCTCTTAATGGTTCTAAAACTATCTGAATGATTTTATATCCTGGATTTTCCTTAACCATTAAGAGCCCTAATTTCATTATACATAATTACCAAAAAAATTATATTTTATTTTACACTATATCATGAGAGCATCTTAATCATTCTGACTACTTAGTCATTCTGCACCAAACCATTTAGCAATTGCCAAATAGCCCCTCAAACTCCCAATTGATTTTACGTAAATTTCTGAATAAATTATTATGTTTTAGTTTGTCTCAAAATGTGTGATATTGTTAAAAATAAATGTCTATTTTCACATTCTACTCTTAAGTATTAGATGGATAAATTCTCTCAATATAATTAGAGGTAAATTGTCTGTTTGTTAACTAAATAGTGTAACAGTTACATATTCTTAAAAAATTTGTGCATTTTTCATTACGGACATTTATTTTGGGACGAACTAATAAGTAAATGGGTAAATTGCATGAAAAAATAACGTATTTTAACTTGATTCTTATTTTTGGTAACATAATTATAAACTTTCATAATTTTTTTGATTAACCTGGATATACCGGTTGAAGATTAATTGAAGTACCCGAGTAACCGGTTGAAGATTAATTTTAGATTAAAAGAAAAACCACTTTTAGATTAAAAAAAATATGTGACACTAGTTACGTTAGCAAATAATATTGAGTTGGATACCACATTAACATGATAACTGATTAATATTTCAATCGAGTACTTAAATGTTTACAACTTTATATCTTAAATATCAAAATGAAAGTTTTGAAAATACATTACTTAAATATGAATCAAGTTAAAATACATTATTTTTATTCAATTTACCTAGGAATATGTATGTATAATATATGTGAGAGATACTCTAAAACATTTAAAGTGAACAACATTCAAAGTATCGGCCATCTATTATTAAATCTTAATATAAAAAGCTACAATAATACAGTAACTTTTTTCAAACCACTACTTTTAAGTATTTATCTATTAGTTTATTAGTGAGCAGTTATTATCATTTATTGTTTCTTTTTGATTTAAGTCCATATTTTTTTTTGTTAAATATTTTTCTAAAAAGTTATATAAACATTGTGTTTGAAACAAATATTAGCATTCTTATTTTGAACACTTTACCTTTAAATTTTATATGATGCCTTATTACTATGTTTTTTTTTTATGTATAAAAAAGAAGGAAAAGAAAAGGCAACAAAAACATCAATTATTCTTTGATGTTAAATTTTACATAAAAAGATAAGATCAGTTGTTAAGTTATTTTTTCTGGAATTATCTTTTATTTATTTAGGGGGTGTTTGGGATTGCTTATTTGAAACAACTTATGATTTTTTACAAAAGTGTTTATCAAATTTATTATAAGTTAGAATGATTTAACTTCTTCAAAAACTCTTTTATTACCGGTTTGACACCGGTATAAATTGTTTATCCAAACACTCAAAAGTGTTTATCACCGATGTCCCATCGAAATAAGTCAATAAGTTGTTTTTATATGCAATCACAAACACCCCTTTAATGTTGGAGTCTCGAAAATGGAAAATCGGAGATGAATTTTATAGAAATTTTGACTTTTGGTTCTTTATTTTAGAAAATCTGTTGTAGATGTTTTTAGAAATTTTCGTTTTCTTTTCTTAAATTTAAAGATTTCTTTTATTTTTATTTTTTTTAAAGGAAAAAAATTTAAATCTATATATTTTTAAGAATACCATAATAATTTATTGGAGATGCTTTTAAAGGGTTTTTATGATATTTTGCTTGTTTTCAAATTTTAATTTAAAGGCATTCATATGGTTGATGTGGCAGTTAATGATGTGGGGTAGCAATCATATCACATGCCCATGGTAAATGCGCATGACACATGTTCACCTCTCACTGCTCACTAACAAAACGTTCATCGCCTTTTTCTTTAAAGTCATAAAAGAATATTCAATACAAAATTCCATTAAAACTATATAATTATTCATGTAAATGATTCGAGTTTTTAACGGGTTATTCGAGTTTTAGTTTTTAACGAGTTATTCGAGTTTTAGCTCTGAGTCAATCATGAACACAAAATAAAACTCGTTCAATCTAACGAACCAAAAGCCATAACATTAATATCCGACTCAAACTCGATTAAATTTTTCGAGTCAAAACCGAACCATTCGAACATACACTTTTTCAAACCAAACATGTTCATATATATTCATTAACCATACAACAAAAATATAAAAATCATCAAGCTCAAGTCGATAAACAAGTTGATCAATCACGAGTTCAAACCCATAAACGACCATCGAGCTCGATAACTTAAAAAAAATTCTAGCTTGAGTCGAGCTCGAACCGACGGTTGGTTAACTCCCCTAATTGCAACCATATAAATAATAAGTTATATTTATATAAAAACAAAATTACAGTTAAAACAAGAGGCTTTTTAACTATGGAGGGTTCTGGTTCCACTTTGTTTCACCAGGCCTTGGTCTTTTCAGTACTAATTCATAATATATATATTATTTATGTGTTTTAATTTTTGTATTTAAAAAAGGAAAAGAATCAGTGGATATTGTTTTTTTCTTTTCTTTTTAGGATGTAAATAATTCAACAGATATTGTTGAATCTCCAATCCAATCTTACTTCATTGGGACCCAGCACGTGCTGGCTGGGTTTCCGGAACGACACGATGTGGCTGCTCACCATGAACGCCGTTACTCGCTCCGATACTCTGATCTCCTCCATTTTTAACTCTTGTAACCGGAGGACATACTCCGGCACGTGCACCAGGTCCCACACCACACCGATCCCACCCTCCTTCAATACCCTCACCACCTCCCCCACCACTCTCATCCTCTCCGCCGATGCCGCCGCTGATTTCTGCCCGAACTCCTTCCCGACCTTGTGCACAAATCCCGCCGACACCACCACGTCGAAGTAATTGTCAGGGAAAGGAAGCCTACGCGCGTCGCCTTCACGGCAGGTTACGTACTCCTGCACGCCTTCCATCCCTGCCGTCCTTAGGGTTGATAACGTCGTGTTCTTACGGTCTAATCCGACGACTCGGCCGGAGCTGCCTTCTTTTTTGAGCTGCATGGCGACGGCGTTGAGGAGGATGCCGCGGCCGCAGCCGACGTCTAGTACGGTCTTCACGGTTGACCAGTCGTGGACGGCGCTGACCATGCGCTGAGCCATGTCCCACCGGAGAGCGACGGAGGAGTAGAACATATTACCGGCAGCGTAAAAGAGGCAAAGGGCGGAGAGAGCCGTGACGGAGCCGGTGAATCCTGCGGCGAATCTGGCGACACTGCCTGAGAATACTGACGGGAAGATTGATTCGAAGGAATAGCAGATCCAATTGAAGTATAGAAGGAATATGAGTGATGAAGAGGAGAAGACAATCGCGTGGATTAACAGAAAAATCGGTGTGTGCCAATCATCCATTCCGTAGATAGCATAGATCTGTGTCCAATCTCTTCCTGTTTTCCCCATTTTTGCAAGTTGATTTTACCAGATTCAAAACTCAAAAGCAGTTGACGTACAGTTACAAGCTCAGAATCTGCCGTTTCAAAGCCAAAAAGCAAACAAAATTAGAAAAAAGTTTCAAAATTAAGGTTGTAGTATAACAAAATGCTCTATCAGTAAACAGAATGTGAATATATGCCACAAATCCAGTCGTAAAGTCGTTTCACCAATGAAAGCTCAGTCAGTGTACAACTTCTATATCCTTTCAGCAAATAAAATTGAAAAAAAAAGGTACACACGTTCTTTTTGCAAATCACGAGCATATGTTTGGACTTGGATTGCCGCGAAATTCCACCAATCCGGAATCAATTCCAGTTGTTTCGCGTTTAACCGAGAACCGAAAATAAAGAATTTAAACACCAAAAACGACGAATAAATCTAAAACATGATTTTCGCAAAAACGAAATCTGTAAAACAGTAAAAGAGACGAAACAACACTTACGATTGAAGAATATAAAAAACACGAAGTTCGTTATCAGATCCACAGAGAACGATCCACAGACAGCGAACAATTTGTTGAAAATCAGCAATCAGAGAGAGAGAATCGTGAGAAATGGCGGAGAGAAGTTCCGGCCAAATCCATATATCTCCGGTGATGCAGATCTAGAACCAATTGCGACTGGTTTCCGTTTCGTTTTCCGTCCGTCCGTCCGTTCCTCTGCAGCTTTTGGAAGTTAGAGAGAGAAAGAGAGAGTGATTGAAGGAGGAGGAGGTGGTGGTGGTTGTGGTGGTGGGGATGGGGATGGTGGTGTTTAAATCGATAACAGAGTGGGGCAATGTTGCCCGTCTTTATACTGACGAGGATTAGTGAAGTGAAGGTACGGTTACAAAAATGATAACCAATTAAACTCGTACGGAACTTAATTTTAACCGTTTAATGTTTCTAATGTCTGAATTACGTTTTTGCCCTTGTGGTTTGTTATTAATTCCCATCTTCCTCACTATATCTGTATTTTAGAAAACTATAAGGGTATTCACGTAATGCAACGAGATACATCTTGATTTTAATGTTTTGTTTCATATTTTGGGTCTATCGATGTTATAATGTGACTTTAATAGGAAAAATGTTTTTATTTTTTAATGAAATATAAATTTGAAGATATTGTAAAATTTTGATAAAAATAATTGATATTATTACCAAATTAACTATTTAAAAGTTATCGTTTTTTGGAATTACTTTATTTTTGGTTTAAAAAATAACTTTTTAAAGATAATAATTAAATATTCTGTTAGAATTCAATAAATATCATAATTATATTTTAGCTTTTTTATATTTAAAATGACGTTTATCATGTATTTGGTTATATTTATCTGCAGTTAGTTACACGATTTCAAACATTGAGCTTTAATATGATGTACTCATGCACATTTTACTTGTAAATCTTAAATTTTAAGTAATATGCATCAATAAACAGTACTTTATGCATAAAAAATTATTTTTAAGAGTTTTTATCAAATGTTTTATAATATAACTAGAAGGGTACTCCCGTAATGCAACGAGATACATTTCAATTTTAATGTTTTATTTTGTTCTATGTCTCTATCAATGTTATAATATGGTTTTAAGAAAGCAATAATATTTTTTTTTGATAAAATATAAATTTAAAGATATCATAAAAACTTTGAAAAAAATCGATGTTAATATCAAATTAACTATTTAAAGGTTATCTTTTTTGTGTAATTCTTTTAATTCAATGTATTTTTTTATTATAACTTAATTTAAGTTTGATAAAAAAAAAGTAATTTATTTTTTATTTAATAATATAA
>NC_037529.1:67658573-67671104 GCF_001531365.2 Cynara cardunculus var. scolymus
TAGAATAATTATACTAATTATATATTAGATTTTTTTATATTTAAAATGAGATGTTTATCTTATGATTATGAATAATTGTTATTAGTTATACATATTCAAACATAAAGTTTTAATAAATTGCACTTATACACAATTTACTTGTAAACTTGAATTTTAAGTAATATGCATCAATAAACAGTATTTCATGCACAAAAATGGTTTTTAAGAGTTTTTATTAAAATGTTTTATAATATAACTAGAAAGGTACTCGTGCAATGCATCGAGACATTTCGGTTTTAATGTTTCGTTATAATACGGTTTTATGTGGTTTTGAGAAAGTGATAATGTTATTTTTAAATAAAATATATATTTAAAAATATTATAAAATTTTGAAAAAAAAAATATATCGATATTAGTATCAAATTAACTATTTAAAAGTTCTTGTTTTGTGTATTTTCTTTAATTTAAAATTTTTCTTATAATTTAATTTAACGTAACAAAGTAACTTAATTTAGGTTTAATAATATAATCTTTTATAAAGATAATAATTAAGTATTTTGTTAGAACTCAATTATTATCTTAATTATATTTTAGATTTTTTATATTTAAAACAAGATAAATCTTGTATTTGATTATGTTTATCTGCAGTTAGTTCCACGAATTTAAACATGAAGCTTTAATAAATTGTACTTACACATGATTTACTTGTAATCTTGAATTTTAAGTAATATGCATCAATAAACAGTATTTCATGCATAAAAATGGTTTCTAAGAGTTTTTGTCAAATGTTTTATAATATAGTATAGATATAAATAAATGTTTATGGTTTACGGTTTACGATTTAATGTTTCTAAAGTATGAATTACGTTTTTGCTCTTATGGTTTGTATGCATATCAGACATATATAAAAAGAGTTTATTAAATTTTAATTTTAATTAAATTATGTTATAAATTTAAGAAAACATTTTCTTCCAATTTAATGATGTGATTTTATTTTTAAAATCATTTATATATTTATTAATAATTGACTTTAATTCTTTTTAATTTTAAAATATATTTTATTAAAAAACAAAAATCATCCACTAGAATTTGGAACAAGTCATCAAACAGGGAGACTTATCGTCGGCAGGTTCCCGCAAATTAAGGTGTTAAGTATCGTCAATCATCATCATAAATAAAACAAAATAAAATAAAAGTAAATAAAAAACTTTTGAAATATTAAACCGGGAGTTACGAATTATCAATTAAGCCCCTTGACTTTAAGATAATTATCAATTTACCCCCCTAATATTCATAGCTATCTTATCCATATTGTTTTTACAAACAATTGTCGTAAATTTTTGAAAAGATATAAAAGTAAGAGTAAATTGTCTCAAAAAGTAACGTACTTTTAAAACTTTCATTTTCATACCTAAGATGTAAAGTTTTAAATATTTAAGCATCTGGGTAACCGGTTGAAGCGTTAACCAGTTATCATGCTGATGTGGTATCCAACTCGGTATTATTTGCTGACGTGGTTAGTGACATGAATTTTTTTTAATATAAAATTAGTCTTTTTTTAATTTAAAATTAGTCTTTACTGGTTACCCGGATACTTAAATATTTAAAACTTTACATCTAAGATACCAAAATGGAAGTTTTGAAAGTACATTACTCAAAATATGAATCAAATTAAAATACGTTACTTTTTCATGCAATTTGCCTAAAAATAATACCAAAGTTGAAAAGTAAAAATTTAAAGAAGGTGAGACTTGAACCCGGGTTTTTCACTGAGTAATTTTTACCAACTATATCATTAAATATTTAAATCAAAGCTTCAGTCTCAAAAACTATATCATAACACCGTTATGAAACAATTTTTTTTTCTTTTATGACTATATGATTTTGAGAAAGATATTGTTTTTAGTTTTGAATAAAAATAAAATTTGAAGATATTATAAAATTTAAAAAAAAAATATATCGATATTAATATCAAAATAACTATTTAAAATCTTATCTGTTTTTATACAAATTTTCTAATTCAATTTTTTATTATAATTTATTTTACGGTTGATAGCAAAGTAATTTATTTTTTGTTTAACAATATAATTTCTATAAATATAACAATTATGTAATTAATTATGTTTATTTGTAATTAGTTACACAAATTCAAACATGAAGTTTTAATAAGTTTTAATCTTGAATTTTAATTAATATATATTAATAAATAGTATTTTATACATAAAAAAATAGGTTTTATCAAATGTTTTATAATATATCGTAGATAATCATTTAAATTCAGGGTTTTAATAAAAATTTATATTAATATTTTATTTTTGATTTACAATACAGTACTATATGTATTGGTAATTTAGTGTTAAAAAAGTCCATCATTTAATGCGATTTTTGTGAACCTAATATGTGACTTTTTCTGGTCTCCAGATTTGACTTTTCCAATCCAGAACCACAAGTCTTCGATTTTTATAAGAGTTTGACTTAAAAAAGATAGAAATTGCAAGAATATCTCAAAACCTCCGAATTAGGGGCCGTTTACCAAACAATTATTCGGTAAGTGTTTTCAGGTAAAATTTAACACTATCATTTACTTACTGAGTAAGATTTTACTCCACTAAAACGGTATCATATGCAATAATTTACCTAGTAAGCACTCATCGTAATAACAATCATCTCACTTACCGGATAATACTTTTGGTTCTTGTCTCGTTTTTACCGGATAAGATTTTTGGTCCTTACCATCTTCATCCGGTAAGGTAATATGACTTGGTATTTACTTACCCGAGTAAGCATTTGGTAATCGGTCCCTTACTTTTTAAAATAGTCCTATAGAATAAGGGTGTCGAGCTACTAGAGTGATAACCTGACTCTGATACCATGTAAGGATACGTAGAATTCTCATATTACTCTCCAAAAGTGGCCTTGAACAGAGGACAAAGGTTCCAAGATATACAGGGGAAAAATGGTCCAAGTCTAACCGACATGAGACTAACAAAAACCAACTGGTTTGATTTTGTGAACCATCAATAGTGAATCTTGAAACAGAGCCTGCAACTTATGATTTCCATGTCAGATTAGTTTCATAGGTGAGAGGAATCCCAGCTTGCATAAACAGCCCCAACAATTTTGTCATGCAAATTCACCCCGGAACACGCAACGATCCCCCTATCGACACCTTCGAGATACACCCCTCTCGAGAAATCCAGCGGCCGACCACCAGCATCCGTCACAACCCCGCCAGCCTCCTCCACAATCACCACACCAGCAGCATGATCCCATATCTTCTCCTTGTACCCAGCTTTAGCAAACTTCATGTATATCTCCGCATCCCCACGAGCTATCGCTGCGTATTTCACCATGCTATACACACGCAAAGGCTGCTTTCTGCAATAATGAAACGAAAAAAGAACGGATCTTTATGTAAAAAGGGGAAGAAATTCAAGAAAATAAGGGGCTGTTAGGTTGGTTTTCCATTAAGTCATGTATAGCTAAAGTTATTTGTGTGAATTAATGTGTCTGAATAGACTGGGAACGTTTTTGTTTGGGAGAGTTTTTTCAGGAGAGAAGAAGCATGTTCTTTTAATTGGGAGGGCAGGTTTGTAAAAAAAACTTGGCTCTCTGCAAAAAGCTCCTCGTTGGAAGCTTACGAAACAAGCCACTCGCTATATCATTAACCCACTACCAAACGGTCATGTATAGCTGACCGAATAAGTTGTGAATCCTATTAAGCTCATTAAGCTGCTAACAAACAGAATCAAGAAAGTAGGAATTTGAGCTCGAACTCACCTAAGCCCTAAACTGTATGCGAGTCCAGCAGTGTAAGAATGGTTCGAGTTGGCTCTCTCCACCGGTTCACAAAATGTAGCCATTGCAGGGTTATCAATGGAAGAAACCCGTATAATGCTAGCCGAATTAGGCCACTCCAAGATCCCGTCACTATGAACCAACGGCTGCATCCAAGCTTGGCCGCTACCTTTTCTTGTGTACATAACACACCCTTCTTGCCACAAATCCGACGATAATTTCGAGACGCTTGAATTGTTTACCAATTTCTTTTTACTCGAATAATTTGGGCACCCAAGAACTCCAATCATAACCTGCCCGTTTTCAATCAAAGCCAGAGCCACGGCATACTGGTCTCCACGTACAAACCCTAAAGTTCCATCAACTGGGTCAAGGACCCAATGCCGTCCCACTGGACCCCCTGTTGAATTGCATCGGCTTATGGCATCAAGAACTTCTGAAGCCCCAAGGGGGGTGGCTGGACTTTTAAGACCGAACCTGGGTGCCATAGCCAAACTTTCGTTCACGGTTGCAACCACAGATGCTAGTAAACTTGTGGCATTGGCATCGGAGAGTGTTAGCGTGTCTTCTTCAGCAACAATCGAGACATTTTCTCTACCAAATAATTCGGATAACATCCAGCTAACCGTTGCTTGTACACTCCAATCTGTTTGTAAATATAAAGTAACATATTGCATCTGAATGAACATGGAAATAAAAGAGGTGCTAATTCTCAGCAATTCAGCCACACATAAAAAAAAGTACTTGAAACCTTTTGTAAGCAAAATAGTGTCTTACAAACCAAATAAGGCCAGTATATCCCACCTAGAGGTGGAGTCCGGGAGGTGGGATGTACACCTGTCCTCAATCCCAAACAGTAGAGCGGTTTTTTATGTGAATCAGCTAAATAGCACCTATTCGGTCAGCAGCTTAATGAGCTTAATGGGACTCGCAGCTTATTCGGTCAGCTATATATGATTGCTTGGTAATGGCTTAATAATATAGAATAGCTTATTCAGCTTTTAGGGGGAGCTTTATGCAGAAAGCCAAGTTCTTTTCCAAACCAGATCTTCTTGAATAAAAAAACCCTCCCAAACAAAAACCTTCCTCATCTATACAGACAGATTATTAATCCACACTAACAACTTTATTCATACAGGATTTGATAAAAATCCAACCAAGCAGCCCCCTAATCAGACATGAATCGGCTAGACCATGACAATTTCTTTCAAGCTACTGAGCCTATAAAAGCCAAACCTGAACATGCTGAGATAAACACATTTCAACAGGTCATCCATGGACGGTCGTTGCTTGTAAGAGCAAAGCTATATAAACCCATTTTTTTAACAAATCAAATATTATGGATACCCAAGCCTATATGCTAATATCTACTTTTGCTGCCTGTTTGCTCACACTATCGCACATGCCAAGGGTCTTCATGGAAACAACCGTTCTACTCTTTTGAATAGAGGTCAAGCCTGCGTAACCCCCCCCCCCCCCCCCGAGCGGGGGCGGGCGGACCCTACTTTCAAGTGGGATTTCCTGGATCTGTTTGGTTACCTAAGCCTGCATACGGAAAAAACCGGAACACGTGGTTCATTTCAAGGAACGGAAATGAGAGTGAGAATGTAATTCCCCCCAATTTGTTCAGGTATTTTTCATTACTCGGTATATGGTAATGGCTCATACCATAGCATCAAACCAAACACCATCAATGATTTCCATTTCCATTTCCATTTCTATTTCCATTCCCCACCCTGATTACCCAACCAAACACCCCCCTTACAAACATTTTTCATCTGCAGAATTCATAAATCTTCTTGTGGAACACTAAGATTACATGGGTTAGGTTCATGGTAAAACTGCAAAAAAAATGAAAAACTGAGAAACACCATGGTAACCGTTTATCTTAAAGGTATGCGAATGTGCATACAAATAATTTATAAGCACTTTGTCTGGTATGCACATGTGCGCATGCATAAAAACCAAAAAAATAGCTTCAATTACTTGTAGGCACATGTACATACTAATACCACCCAGATAAATTGTTACCTGTGTGATCCTCAGTTTTTCATTTTTTTGGGGTTTTCCCCAAAACCTCCCTCTACATAGGATATCTCTAATGCTGCCCTACTCCATCATCACCCATTACCACAATCAAATTTCTTGAAGTTCAATCTAAATTAGGTTTTGGGGTAATATAAAAACGATGAGATGGATCATCTGGTACTGATGAACTATTTGATTACTGGTTTATTCCTGAAAGGGTATACATCTCATGAACCAAATCGCCAAATTACCTGCTCTTTAAACAATCATGTTATAAAAAACAAAGGTCAATTTGATGATGTATTTTTGATTAAGACACAAACAATCAATCTTAATATATATATATATATATGTGTGTGTGTGTGTGTGTGTATAAACAATGCGATAAATCATACAAGAGAACAAGAAGCCCTAAATTTCATTAGAAGAGGAATAAGAAGCAAAAAGACGATGGGCGTACCGGCAACAGTAACAGGTGAATCATCGTCTTTTGAAATGACCTGATCAGGGTTCGGACCAATCGAACCCTTTTGAACCTTCTGACACAGACAACATACCAGTTGAACAACTCTAACACCCACTTCTAATTCTTTAGCATACTTGTTAGCATCAATATTAGCCTCCATGAGTGTTTGATTTTCAAAAAGGTTATTGGGTTAATTAAACCCAAATGGTGATCGACATTTCTTCTGATACCCACCACACCGATCGATCATGTTGACGTTTTAACATTTTTCTGATCGGCGGTACAGCCGGAGATGTAGGCGGCGTGCAAGATTTTCTGATGTGTTAGTTAGGGATAGCAGGATGGATCATCGATTTGAATTATCATCTCTTATGAAAAGAGAACAAAGAATAGTAGGGATTTCTTAGGCGGTTTGCGCGTTTTTCTTCCGTTTCAATCGTCTCTCTTTTCCATCACCGGGGGTTTTACCAAACCGGATGCAGATTACCAAAAGCTTACTCGGGTACTTTGAACACTAAGTTCCATTATCTTATCGGATGAATATGGCAGGACCAAAATTCTTATCCGGTAAAAGCAAGATAATGACCAAAAGTCTTATTTGGTAAGTGAGGGCGATGACTTTTAATGTTTACCGGGTAAATTGTTGCATACGATACTGTTTTAGTGGACTAAAATCTTACCCGGTAAGTAAATGATAGTGTTAAATTTTACTGATAAACATTTACCGAGTAAGTGTTTGGTAGACAGCCCCTAAGTAATGATTGTCTATCGATAAGATTTGATACTAACATTTACTTACAGGTAAGATTTTATTCTATTAAATAAAATTATATGTAGCAATTTATCTGTAATTGGGTCACTCAAATACACTTTAAAAATACATTTTAATATAATTAAAATTACATTGTCTTAAAAAAATACATTATTTAAAAATAAATCTATTTATTAAATTATTTTAATTATTGGACCAGGCCAGTCCGGTCCATAACCGGTCCCACGAAACTGCCAAAAACCCCAACCGGTCCCGGTTTTCGATCCCATAACCGGTCCTGGTCCTCCAGCGGTCCCAGGCCAGGCCGGGCCAATTTGGCCATCACTATATGCTACAAATGGACATATTAAGAAAAAATGATCAGAATATCAGGTTGGGGTTCTTGCCTTCTTCTTGTTGGGGGCCAATAAAAAATTTCACTAAAAAATTATAGCTTTTTTGGACATTTTTGGTCGGTTTTATTGGGGGCCTTCGACCCCTACCAAGAAGCAACGCATCCGCCCCTGAATAAAACTCTTATTCGATTATAGCTTACAGGGTAAAAAACACTTGCTAGCATTGCATTTTAATTAAGGTGACAAATTTGTACAAGTCAAATCAACCAACAAGTATATCAACCGTATCAATTTAATTGGTAACAGTCACAGTTGATTGGTAGTGTTGTATCAAGAATGTAAAACAACAAAAGATGATTGTTTTGGTTTCATCATCGTTGCTTGTAAACTCCTGACCGTATACCAAGGTAGGACAATAATTTGAGTCCTAAGATTTAATCTTGACCGTATACAAAAGTTATTTTGATCACTTATTACTGTTTTCTCATTATTAATTGATTTAACAGTACAAAAATTACAGATATTTTTTAAACATAACTAAAAAGACGACGACTTTTATTTTCTAAATAATTACATCTTCTTATTGATTTGGTCGTTTTCATGCAATGAAAGCTCTCGAAGGAGTAAAGTACAACGTAACATGATCATGTTACTTGATGACGTGTAAAAAGGATATGAAATGATGCACAAAGGTAAACAAACATTCAACCTTGTCGATGGTAGGGAAGATGTTGGGTTTTTGGTGGGAAGAGAATTTGACTTCTAGTAACGAAGGGTTAAATAACAACTTTTAGAGAAAACTACATTTTTGGTCCTCGTGCTTTTTTGTTTTAAAAACCAATTTTTATGCATAAAGTGTTGTTTGTTGATGCATATTACTTAAAATTCAATATTACAAGTAGATTTTGCATAAGTACAATTTATTAAAGTTTCATGTTTGAATTCGTGTAACTAACTGCAGATAAACATCTCATTTTAAATATAAAAAATTTAACATATAATTAAGATAATCATATAATTTTAACAGAATACTTAATTACTATATTTATAAAAAATTATATAATTAAATAACAAATAAGTTAATTCGTTATTATATTTAAATTAAATTATAATAAAAAATTGATTTAAATAACTGACCGAACTTCATTAGATTGGATGCATTTTGCAATTTGAACACAAACATACTTTTATGTTTAGGTTCCATTGCTCCTAAAATACCATATATAAACACCATTGTTGCCAACATCATAACTAAGCCCACCTTCACTCACACATCCTTCAAAACCAACTCCTAACATCCCCCCCCCCCCTTCTCTCTATATATACATACATATATACATATATATATATAGATAGATATATATATATAGATATATGGTGGTGTTTTGCTTTTTGGTGGATCAAAAACGTAAGGTGAAGAGAACGAAGCCGGTGGCGGGATCGTGTTCGAGATGCCGGCGAGGAGCAAGTGTGGCTGAAATCATAACCAAAACCAGATTCTGTCATATCCCATTTCACCGGAGATCTTACAAGGCTATTCTTTGCACTTTCTGTGGTGCCACTCTTAAAACCTATCCATGATCATCTTCTTCTCTTAATTATATTATATTATATATATAGAGAGAGAGAGATTCGATGAAAACCCAAAAAAAAACTGAGAAACACTTTTGTAATCGTTCATCATTTGGAGACTATCTACAAGTGTATACAAGTAATTGAAATTGTTTTTTGGTTTTTTTTTATGGTGCATGTTATGCACATGTGTATACCGGACGAATTGCTTAGAAATTACTTGTATGTACATGTGCGTACTGTCCAGATGAACGGTTACAGTTACCGGGTGTTCATCGGTTTTTTATATTTTTATGGTTTTTCTTCTGAACATGACCCTATATATATATATACGGTTGGATTCCGGTGAGAATGAAAGTTAAGATGAGAAATGTAAGAAGGAATCTTCACTTTTGAATGCACGATGAGATGCATAAGATAAATCCCTTATTAAACATGATTCATGGATGGGTTTGAAATTAAAGGTGATCAACGGTACAGATCTCTTCTTACACTTTTCAGTTTTAAGTCTCTTTTTCACATAATGTTTCATGTATCTGTATATATGCATACGTCATCACCACACCATAGATAGTTAAGCCGGCGACAATATAATTCTGCCACCCAAAACTGCCGTAGCTAATTAATGGTATCGGGTGAACAAATTAAATGAACCTTTTATACGTATAAATAAACAGTAGTGTCTTGTTTTATTTTATATATATATATATATATATATATATATATATATATAGATGTTGGTTATTATACAACCTTTGACATTTGTGCAACCAATACAATCCAATCTCAAACGTCCATTTCATTTGATTAATATGTGATTTCATAAAAGTTTTTATTGTTTCCTGATATAAAGTATCCATCATAATTAATGAATCATATTCATCTTCCATAAATATTCAAATCACAATAAATGAACTCTCATCATTTAACAAACTCTATATATGTATATATGTGTGTATTTGGGTGTTGCAAAGCATTTATAAGACTTGAATGTCGTTTTGAAAATTTAACCTACCCCTTGTTCAATAACACTGTGGCATTTTGATCAGCACAAGTAACTTCTAATAAATGTTACATCTTCCCTATACTATACCGTGAAAGGGAACCCTCGATCGGTCCATCGTACTTAATTATGTCGACACATTTCGTTTCAACGACCACCAAATTCTTAAGCGTTAATTGTTACGAATTATAGGCTGTTACATTTTTTGTTATGATACGAAACTTAACATTAATCGGGTACTCGAAATCAACCGGACCTTACTAGAAAAGAAGGTATCAGTGACGAAAATCAGCAAGAAATTTTCAGCGAGAGAAAGACCAAAAACCAATTCCCTCGCTGATCCGTCGCTGAAAGTAACCATCGCAAATCCATCGCGAGTTTTTGACCGACGGACTATCAGCGACGGGAGACCCTTTTAGCGACGGATTTTGCAAGGGAATTTTCTCTCGCTGATACTCTTCATTTTTGTAGTGAGCGATTCCCAATGCGATTTTTAACTTTGAAGATATGAGAATATGTAAAACCTTATTGAATTACTCTGCAAAAGAGCTTTTAAAGAAAGACGTAAAGAAATAAATAGTTTAAATTTAGCCGACATAAAATTACGCCTTCAAGGGAGGCTATACGGGTACAAATTGTTCCAAAGTTTCACTACAACATAATCGAGTTTATAGAACGTCAACGGTTTTTAGATGTTTCAGTAGATCGCTTTATAAAACTTAAGTTTATATGAACAAACAATGTTTCATCTAAAGATGTTATAATAAATTTATACAACGCTTTTGAACGTCTTAACAAGTTTCTTATAACATTTTTAATATAAAAGCACTATACTACTATTTTATATGACACTTTTGAGAAGTATATTTTTTATACGACGGTTTTTCAAATAATGTCCTACAATGCAACCACCAATTTCTTATAGTCAACCACCTCTTCCGGTGGCGGTCCGGCGAGTTGTTCCATCGGAGAAAAGAAAAGAACAAAGACTACATGATTTATTTTACAAGTTTTTTTGTGGATCCACAAAAAATATATATTTCTTGATATATTTTTTTGTCAAAAAGTTGATTACGAGCAACTTCAACCGATCTGACATCAATATGAGGGGACATTTTCTGGTTTACTCAACGGTTGAGGCTAGCTAGGGTTTGGGATTGAACCCACGACCTATATTGTATTCAGATAAAGTCACCTCATCTCTTTGTAAAATTGGGCTGAAAGATTGTAGGAGTTTTACCAAAAAAAAGCCTTGCAGCCTTGGTCTCTTATGGTGTCATAACATTTTACAGGGATTTTTTTGTCACTTAATACGTATCTTGATGCGGGCCTAGGCGAGGATCGGGTTCCTGGAGGTTCATGACCGGGCCAGCAGAGGATGTCGTGCTAAAACGTTTTTCTATGGGTCTTTGCTTTCAGGCCCATGATACGTTAATTCGAAGCTTGGAATGAGGAGCACGCCCTCATAGACTCGGACCTAGAAAATTTTCAAATGGTGGCACCATTTGACTATAAGAAACAAGATTATGGATAAATCTAAAAAATCATCAATGCTCTGTTGGTTAATTTCTTATCTTTTGTATGTGAGGTTTTGTGTTCGAGTCTTTTGTTGCAATTTTTTTAGAAACATAACAAATATGAAATTAATAGCTAAAAACTAAAAAATGACGGATCCACACCTGAAAGGGGAGAAAATCCATGCAAACCATTGATCTGTCAAGACAAAGTTATGTTATCATTATAGTTTCAAAATATATATGGTGACGGTGACACCCAACATTGTAATATGATGACATCTTTCACAACCTTAAATTTTAATAAAACAGTGGCATGTGCTTTATCTTATTCGTTGGGTCCGTCCATGTGCCCTCGGTAGGCCCAAAAGGGCCTACAGGATTTTGAGACTAAAAAACGTAATTCAAACATGTTTTGAAACACCTTTTTCTTTTTTGCTATGTTTTTATTTGTCGTTTGAGCTTTTTATGTTTGACCCATCATTTTTCAAGCAAGTTTGAAGCCAACCAAGTTGATAATAACAATAACCATGAGTAAAAGGTTTATCATTATGAACATTGTTTGCAATCAAATCATACTTGGAAGGCATAAGCATTATATACATATACATATACATATATATATATATATATATAGACTTTGGATCATGTGGGACCAACTTGTTTTTATGAGGCCCGTAAAACCATTTTTTTACATTTGAAACTTCACAGCAAAACACTGTGAAGTTTACCTTCATAGTGTTTTGCTATGAAGGTTCAATTTTTTGCTACTTTCACAAAGTTTTGTTATGAAGTTTCAAGTGTAAAAAAGTGGTTTTACGAAAACAGTTTAGTCTCAAATGAACCAACCCTATATATATATATATATATATATGGTTGGGTTCACGTGAGACCAAAGGTTTTTCGTGAAACCCGCAAGACCAATTTATGTTTATTGATAATGATCTAATGGTTTAAAGTTGCACGGTAACAATTTTGTGATTATTGAGAAGTCTCATGACAATTTTGTGATTATGAATGTTCAGATTGTAGATATAATCCAAGGGTTGAAAATTGGTCTTACG
>NC_037529.1:67672424-67716969 GCF_001531365.2 Cynara cardunculus var. scolymus
TAATTAAAAAAAATCTAATTAATTTAATATATTTATACGTTAAGTAAAAAGTTTTTGAACAAATATAATATATTTTTTAAAAGATAATATTTTTTGGTAAAAAAAGAACAATTCTTATTTTCCTTTTTTTCAAAAAACACATATTTAAAAAAAAAATATTAGCGAGATAAGTTGTGTTATACTAGTTTTATTGATATTGGTATATTAATGAATAATTTAGAATATTTTTAATTTATTTAATACATTTATTAAATAACATGTAAAATATCTAAATATTAAAGTTAAAAATACAATGTTTAATAAGAACTATTAGATTTTATAATAAAGTAATTTTGAAAGTACAATGATGTAGTAAGAAAGTTACATCACTATAGTACATGTGGACAGCCTACGTGGATAATGAGGTGATATGGAAACCTAGTATAATGGGTACATTTAAATTAAAAGGTTACCCAAATGTTACAATGGGTAAAATTTTCAAAGTATAATGTCATAAAAAATTTGTTTGAAAGTACATTGATGTAATAAGAAAAACTGAAAGTACAATGCTATAATAAATAAATTTATGAAAGTAGATTGCTATTTTGTGCATTTTGCTCTGTATAATAAAGCATAAAAACTCTTAAAAACCATTTTTATGCATGAAGTACTGTTTATTGATGCATATTACTTAAAATTCAACATTACAATTAAATTGTGTGTAAGTACAACTTATTAAATATGTTTAAGTTCGTGTAAGTAACTGCAGATAAACATAGTCAAATACAAAATAAATATTTTATTTTAAATATAAAAAATCTAAAATATAATTAGGATAATTATTGAGTTATAACAAAATATTTAATTATTATCCTTATTATATTATTAAATAAAAAATAAATTACTTCGTTACTAAATTTAAATAAAAATTATAATGAAAAATTGAATTAAAGAAATTACACAAAGAACAATAACTTTTTAAATAATCAATTTGATACTAATATTGATATATTTATTTTCGAAATTTTATGATATCTTTAAATTTATATTTTATTCAAACACAAAACATTATATTCTTAAAACCACGTAAAAACCATATTAAAACATTTACAGAGAAGGTCTGTCTTCTTTAAAAATAAATACGCTTTTTTGATCCTGCCCCGAAAGTTGGAGAATGATGATGGCCCATGGGTCAAGCAGGGGGACCAATTTGGCCCATTGATCTTTGGGATTTCCCTCCAAATCCAATGAACGAAATTTCCAATTCACGTTGGCAGTCGGTTTTCTGCAAAAAGAAGCCCTAATTTCCCCCCCTCAACGTTTCAAAAAGATGATAACAACGATTCAACTTCCGGAGACAAACGGTACGTTTTCCCCATCCCTGCAAGATCTCCAGAACCTTTTTGTAGTATTGCTTTTAGTTCCTTATGAATGGCTAATTTAGGGCTAGAATTTTGATTGTGCACAGCCATGCGATTATGTTCAAGTTGAAGAAAAACTGATGTCATATAGGGTTTTCTTGACGATAGTTTAAAGTTAAGATGCTTTTGGATGCATATAATCGATGAATATGATTTCTTCATTGTAATTTGGCGTTCTTCACAATTGGACTCATGGTGTTTGATAATATGGCTGAGAGAAGTAAAATTTGGTCTTATTTAGGATTGGCAAAAAGAAGAATTGTTTTCCTTAGTATTTGATGTCAACTGCTAGTTCTAGAGGGAGAAGATTGGATTTTATGGGGATTCAATCCTTGTATCTTTGAGTTTGAATTAAGGGAAGGGAAAAGAGGTAGGGATGGAGACCCCAGTTTCAGATGGTAGGGTATCAAAGAGGTTGTTGAGAAAGAAATCCCTATCTAGAAACTATGATGAGAATTTGATGGATGATTATTTGGAAAAGCAACTAGGTGGTTCTGTAAGGAAAAGGTTTAGAACAAAGAAGGAATTGGAGAAAGAAACTGAAAAAGAAGCCATGATAGCCCTTTCTTTAGGGTTTCCGATTGATGCGCTGCTTGAAGAAGAAATCGAAGCTAACGTAGTGAGTGAATTGGATGGGAAAGAACAAAATGATTATATTGTGGTGAGAAACCATATACTATCAAGGTGGAGGGCTAATGTACAGGCATGGCTTTCTAAAGGACAAATAAAGGAAACTGTAAGTAATGAATACGACCACTTGTTGCATTCAGCTTATGATTTTCTTTTGTTTAATGGGTATATAAATTTTGGAGTTTCACCACCATTCAAGGCTCAGATGCCCGAGGAAGCAACTGAGGGATCTGTAATAATTGTGGGTGCAGGACTTGCTGGGTTAGCTGCGGCTCGCCAGTTGTTAGCCTTTGGTTTTAAGGTCATTGTCTTGGAAGGTAGGAACCGACCTGGTGGAAGAGTTTATACCCAGAAGATGGGGCAAAAGGGTAATTATGCTGCAGTAGATCTTGGTGGCAGTGTTATTACAGGCATCCATGCGAACCCGCTTGGAGTTTTGGCTAGACAGCTTTCAATTCCTCTTCATAAAGTTAGAGATAAATGTCCCTTGTACAATCCAGAAGGGCAACCAGTTGCTAGGGAAATCGATTCCAAAGTAGAATTTATATTTAATAGGCTTCTAGACAAAGTTACCGAATTTAGACAAATTATGGGTGAATGTGCTACTGATGATATTTCTTTGGGTTCAGTTCTTGAGAGGCTTAGACAGTTGTATGCCGTGGCTACAACTACCGAGGAAAAACAATTACTTGATTGGCATTTTGCAAACTTAGAATATGCAAATGCGGGTTGCCTTTCTCACCTCTCCGCTGCCTATTGGGATCAAGACGATCCTTACGAGATGGGTGGTGATCATTGCTTTCTTGCAGGTGGGAATTGGAGGTTAATTGAAGCATTATGTGAAGGGGTTCCCATTTTCTACGAAAAGACTGTCCAAACAGTTAGATACAGTAATGAGGGTGTTGAGGTGACTGCTGGGGATCAAACATACCAAGCAGACATGGTCCTATGCACCGTTCCTCTTGGTGTTCTAAAGAAAAAGACCATTAAATTCATACCAGAATTACCCGAAAGAAAACTAGAGGCAATTGGGAAACTGGGATTCGGGCTGCTGAATAAGGTTGCTATGGTATTCCCTTATGTCTTTTGGGGGGAGGATCTGGATACTTTTGGCTGTCTTAGCAAGAATAGCAGTACACGTGGAGAGTTCTTCTTGTTTTACAGTTATCATACTGTTTCGGGAGGATCGGTTCTTGTTGCATTGGTTGCTGGTGAAGCTGCAAGATCGTTTGAATACACACATCCATCCACTTTGCTTCATCGTGTTTTAAGCATCCTCAGAGGTACTACACATCTCTAAATAGAAGGTGAAAATTTTCAATATATTTCTTGACCACTCTCCCTTTAGCGTGGTCTCTTTCTTCGCGAGCTTTCCCTAAGTCTATATTTTCGCTTTTTTTCCCTTTTAAATTTCCACAGGTATATATGGTCCAAAGGGTATTGATGTACCTAATCCCATCCAATCTATTTGTACAAAATGGGGAAATGATCCCCTTTCTTACGGTTCATACTCTCATGTAAGAGTGCACTCTTCTGGTAGTGATTATGATATACTTGCAGAAAATGTGGAAAACCGGCTTTTTTTTGCTGGTGAAGCCACAAATCGCCAACATCCGGCCACCATGCACGGTGCTTACTTAAGTGGCTTAAGAGAAGCTTCATGCATTTATAGAGTCGCAAAGGGTAAGCAAACGCAAACTCATCCTAAGAAAAGCATTCGGAAAATTGGTGGAGTGAGTGATATTCTCGTAAATCTTTTCAAGAAGCCGGATCTAGCTTCTGGGAACTTCCTTTTTGTATTTGATCCTTCGACTGACGACCCTAAATCAATGGGGCTTATGATGGTTGCTATCGATAGTTCTGGTAGTGAGTTATGTAACGATAACGGGAAGGTCAACATTAGTCAACATTCTGACAAGCAACCCATGAAGCTTTACACGATTGTATCGCGTGTACAGGCACAAGAGTTGCAATCTGTGGTAGGACGTGGCGAGTGTGGATTAACATATTTGTCAAAAAATCTCGGGTTGAAACTAATGGGATCAGATTGTTTTACCCTCTTAGCGAATTCCTTGATTTCATACATTGCTACAAGAAGAGGCAGGCTCAGAAATCGGGTAGTTTACGGAAACCATGTTTCATACACATGATGATTCATTAATGAATACTTGGAACTTCACATCTTCTTGTTGTAAGCATGCATACTTCTGGGACATGAAATTTGGCTTTTCGGGTGCGCCCTTTTGTTCTTATATCATGGCTGCTGAAAGTGTCGGGTTATCGTATGATTCAGAAAAGTCAACTTTTGAGGTCTGATTCTGCATTGGATTCAGCTGCAACATCTATTTGGTAAATCACTTAAACAGCAGAAGCTTGGTTGAGTGAGGATGATTCATTAATGAATGAATGAGTGACCTTTTGCATAGAATGGTGGTAAGTTTTATGTATACTAGCTCATGTGCATGACTTTAGTTTAGCATCTCTTTGATTTTTGCTTCCAAGTGTAATCACCCTTGTAAACTACATTTTTCTTCTTCTTCTGTTAAAGCATTTGGGTGAAAAAGATGACACAAATATCGTGAACATTAACCATCTAACATATCCTCGTTGCTTTTTGTTATAGATTCTATTAGGGGTTGCTCGACAGTTGCCGAATGATTTGGTACATGATGATTAAGTCGTCGGAATGATTAAAAGGCTCTTATAAAATAGTGTACAATAAAATATGGTTGTTTGGTTATTGTTCGGAATGAAATTAGGGCGTCAAATGGTTCCGGGAGGCTCAAAATACAAAATCATTCAGAGGGTTTTACAATCATTAAGAGACATATCTTTTTTTGTCAAATAAAATTCACCTTTTAACGATTCAGAGACTGTCCATACAATTATTAAGAGGAAAACAAATAATCCCTTAATCTAACTATTGGGAGAGAATAAAAAAGCTTGCTTCAAGATAATTGCTAAACCATATGTAAAAATAAAGAAATGACCAAACAAAATGTAACATTTTCCGTATTTTAAGAATTTTGAGGAGAGAAAATACATTTCATTAAAATTATATGCTTATAGAAAAATCGTTTGAAATTTTGTTAACGATTAAATTAATTTAGAATCTTACTGAGTAATAAAGTAAGATTTGAGAAACGTAAAATATAATCTAGATTACTGATATTTTTCAATCTTACCTTCAGCTCATGAATTGTGTTTATCATTGAATTTGATCAGATGTATCTCGATATACTGTATTAATGTTGATCTAACTATGATTGACTTAAAGATAAAGATTCATTCTTGCTTCTCCCATTATAACTTGCATTTTCATCAGAACCAACCCAAAAATATTTAAATAAACTAGAAAGATACTCGCACAATGCAACGAGATTCTTCAAGATAATGTTTCGTTTTATTTTTTGTCTCTGTCGATATAATACAGTTCTATGAGATTTTGTGAAACCGATAATGTTTATATTCATAAAAAATTGATTTTTTTTATACAAGTATCAAATTAACTGTTTAAAAATTCTCGTTCTTTATGCAGTTTTTTTAATTCAATTTTTATTATTATAATTTAATTTATGTTTAATAATGAAGTAATTTATTTTTGATTTAATAATATAATGTTTATAAGGATGATAATTAAGTATTATATTATAAGTGTAACTCAATTATTATTATTATTATATTTTTTATATTTAAAATGAGATATTTATCTTCTATTTGATTATGTTTATCTACAGTTAGTTATACAAATTCAAACATAAATTTTTAATAAATTATAATCATGTAGAATTTAATTGTAATTTTGAATTTTAAGTAATATGCATCAATAAATAGTACTTAACGTATAAAAAACGAGTTTTAAGAATATTTGTCAAATATTTTATAATATAGTATAGATAATTAAATATAATTTTTTTTGAAATTATAAAATTGAATCAAATAAATTAATACAAAATCTTAACATAAATATTTGATAAAAAGGGGAAGAAAGTATGAGACCGCCAGAAGGTGAGGAAAGATGGCGGCGATCTTATCCTTCGCTGCATCTCCGTCTAATTTCAGAACGATTAACAATTCAAGTAGAACAGCAGTTCCATTGCAGTCAAGTTCTCGAATCTCCATAACTAATCACCATCAACATTCTGCTAATTTGTTTGTTCCTGAGGTTCGTCTTTCTACACTGCTAATATTACGCTGTTTGAAATTCGGTTTACGTTTTCATGCAATTAAGGTTTTATTGTCATTATGATTTTGATATAGAATTCAACAGAAGTTTCTGTAAATATATTGTTCATCAGATTTGGAACTTATTCTGTCATCAAATACTTACAAGACTGGATCCTGATTGATTTTCTGTAAAAATAAATGAGATATTATGGGTGAAATTCGTTGGGGATTAGGTGTTGAACAACACGCGTTAGATTAGTTAAAATTGATGATTGTGGGAAATTTTATTATGAAGAATGAAGTGTAGCATTGTAGTTGAATTTCTATCAAGTGTCCAAATAAAATTCCCCAAAAAGATGATGTAAATATTGATTTAAAAGTTGAATAACACGTTTATATCCATGGATGACCGTAGTTTTTCTTGTGTATATAGCTTTTCATTTCATAGAATATCAGTTGATATTGTGAAAATATGCGAAATCCTATTAGATACTCTCTAAAAGAGCCAAATAGGAGATAAGGGAGGTTCCAACCTATATAGAGTAGAAGAAATGGTCCAATAGCCGATGTGGGACTCTAACACGCCCTCCAATGGAGGCTAGACAAGCACATATTATCTATCTCAGGGTGTTGAGAGGGGGCTAGACAAGTGAGAGGGTTAGATGAGTACATGTTGTCTTATAGTGTTGTCCCTAGAGTGGTAGACCATGGGTCTGGTACCATATGAGAATATGTGAATCCCCGCTAGATTACTCTCTGAAAGAGCCCTATTGGAGAGAACGGAGGTTCCAACTTATATAGAGAAGAAATTGTCCAAGTATTGCCGATATGGGACTTTAACAGATATGATAAGTTGGGTAAAGTAGTTGGCTAAGGGTGGGGATGTATAGCTAGTGTAGTAGGTTGAGGATGGAAGATAAGGATAGTGAGTTGGACTAGGGGTGTGTGTATTCTTACCTTGGTTATGTTCTTCTTGTACCTGCTCCTATTTGTTTGTAATTCCTTGCTCTTAACTAGTTTTTCACTTTTTTTTCTTCCATTTCTGCATTTCTTTCTTTCATACTTTTCACAATCCGGAGGTCTTTTACGGAAACAATTGCTTTACTCTGTCGGGGTAGAGATCTGGTCTGTGTACACCTTACCCCAAGACCCCACCTTCGGGTGAGACATACTGTGTTCATTTCGTTTGGTTATGATAAATTGGCATCGGCATAAAAATTCTTTTTTTGTTTTCTATTACTCAGTTTGTGATGTGGTAGATTTGGGGCTGTTGGTCTTTGAATTCAGGTTGAAAGTGCAGTCGATACCTTGTATCCAGAGTTCAGGGCTGTGGATAATCTTGTGGCATGCAATACTTCTCGAGTTCTCAAAGCTTTTCAGAATGCCAGGGTCGGATCTCATGTATGAGGATTTATGTTCACTTTAAACTGTTGATAAATTCTGAATACAAATAAAGAATACACATGTCAATCACTGTATTTTCAATTTAGTGACTTTTATAATCTGGCTTCCTAATACATTTCCGTCATGATATTGATTTTTAGCACTTCAGTGGTTGCACTGGTTATGGCCATGAAGAAGCCGGGGGTCGAGAGGCCCTCGACCAGGCTTTTGCTGAAATTTTTGGTGCTGAATCTGCAATCGTTCGATCACAGGTGCTTACTATTTGTAGTCAGTCATCTGTTTCTCCTACCATTTTTGGGAATAAAAATCACCTATCCCCAAATCTCATATCATTAAAGAGAATATAAAAATGAGTTAAATGAATATATATTATATAAAATAATGATGTGTCTCATTTTAATTGGTGGGACAGAGAGGAGACATGGTATTTGTCGATTTAGGGACGTGATTTTATTCCATTTTTCGAATGTGTTCAATTTACTTAGTATACTTCATTTCAGTTCTTTTCAGGCACTCATGCTATTACCTGTGCCCTGTTTGCTTTCTTAAGGCCAGGTGACGAGGTAAGTGTTCATCTTCTTTTCATCATCATACTCTTTGAGAACCCATAACTCGTAATTTATTCATTTAGTTGTTAGATTGATTTCTTGAAGGAGTTCCCATCTTGTCCTCTGGAAGCTGCGGAACTATCTTAGAATGTGAGAAATAAAATTGAAAGTTCTGTAAAATCTTGTTTTGGAGCAACATTAGCCTGTAAGTGGGATAAAATTGCATTTTTTCTGTCTCACCACAATAGATGGAACAAACATGAGGGAGATGAGATAAGATTAGTAAATTTCTAAACTACCCATGTCAAATTAAAACTCTAAACCCTTCTAGAATTCTCACATGCCTACCACACTCTCTCCCGTCCAGTCCTGTCTGGTACCATCTGAGCACCAAACGCACCCTTACAATGCCATCGCCTGCATATTTGAAAAGGTACATAGGAGAAAAGAATAAGGTCAACACAACTCAATAGGTTATAATGTTATATGCATTGACCCAGGCCCAAACCTGTTAATAGGATACATATTCTAGAAGGGGTAGTTTTGGTATTGGGTCTATTATGACTGTTAATAAATAGGGGTGAAGTGGGAGAGTGGAGGCATGAGAGAATATATTGAGTTTGTTCTTGGAAGAGTCTAGCCTCTCAAATATGACAAGATTGCACGTTATGAATCAAGACAGTCGAACAACATGACGGTTATTCATGAATTGTTAGTGGAGAGAACTTATCTTCAAGTTGATCTTAAAAGTTCAGAAAATGAAAAGATTGTTTTAGCTAAAAGCAATCTCGAGCTTAAAGAAAAGATTTCTAGTATTGAGAAAGGATTTGAAAAGAAAAGAACAGATTTGGAAAAATCTTTGAAACATGAAAAATCTGTTTTACAGAAAACCATTCTGGATCTTTCGAAAAGGATTTCTGATAGTGAGAAGAGGTTTGAGAAAGAAAGATCTCCTATCCTTCTCTTGTTAATTGAAGCATTCAACTACTATTTTTCATTATGAGTTGGTTTTCTTCATCCGGTTACCAGCTTTTGGCAGTTGCTGGTACTCCTTATGATACATTGGAGGAGGTTATAGGAATCAGGGATGGAAATGGATCAGGTTCCCTGAAAGAATTCGGGATCAAGTATCGAGAAGTTGCAGTAAGTTGCTCTTCACGTTTGCTTCAATTTGTATGCGTTACTTCTAACATATAGTCGCAAATTCTTAAGCATACGTTGTTTCAGCTTGCAGACGATGGAGGACTTGATTGGGATGCTCTTGAGGTCGCTCTGAGACCTCAAACAAAGTGTGCCCTCATACAAAGATCATGTGGGTATTCTTGGCGTCGAAGTTTAAGCGTGAACGAAATATCAAGGGCAATAAACATGATCAAGGTTTGTAATATGCTTTTATCTTGTTCAAGCACTGTAACATCAGACCGACCGTACCCGATATTATCCGCTTTGTCCACACTTGGATTCACGGTTTTCGAACGCGCCTGATAGAGGAGGTATCTAATCCCTTATAAGACAACCTTCTCTCCCCTCCCCAACGGATATGGGATCTCAGAATCCATCCTCTTGGGAGTTCGGAACCTGGGACCTATGGGTTGGGGAGGGGAATGGAGGTTGTCGTATGACGGACTGGATACCTCCTCTATATGACGCGTCTTAAAACTGTGAGTCCAAGTGTGGACAAAGCAAACAATATCTGGTACGGTTGGCCTGCGATGTTACAAGCATGTAGTTCCTCGACATTTGTTGTTGAACTTCTTTCAAACCAAAGCAACCCGGTATATCCCACCGAGAGGTGGAGTCGGGGGGGGGGGGGTGAGATGCACGTAGACGTGACCTCTACCTCGAGGACAAGTAGTAGAATGTGAAGACCCCGACTTTTGTGGAAAGTGCACGAAAAGAATGGATAAAAACTTGCTCAAATTCTTTTCCTGTGAAAGAACATAAGAAGTTTAATAAAAAATTATGTTTATTATGTATGTTATTACAGACACAAAATCCAAATTGTATGGTTATGGTGGATAATTGCTATGGTGAATTCACAGAAGCGATTGAACCTACTATGGTGGTATGTTGTCTTTTATATATTTATTTTGTTTGTTTGAAACCAATCATGTTTTGGTGATAACGGATAAACAGGGTGCGGATCTTATTGCAGGAAGTTTAATTAAAAATCCAGGTGGAACGATTGCCCCCTGTGGTGGATACGTTGCAGGTAAAGATAAATGGGTAAAAGCAGCAGCAGCTCGGCTCTCGGCACCAGGCCTTGGGGTCGATTGTGGCTCGACTCCTGGTGACATTATGCGAACATTCTTTCAGGGATTATACCTCTCGCCTCAAATGGTCGGGGAAGCATTAAAGGTAAAGGGGGTCATCCTGTTTTATGTACTTCTTTTTGGGTAGCCATGGTATCCTGATTAGCTTGCTCGCACTTCGACTAATCCCAGGACCCTCAAGATAGCAGCCAAGAAAAATTCCCAATGGCCCTGAGGAGATTTGATCTGGTGACCTATGGAGATTAGGACAGAGGTAGACCTAGGAATTTTTTCTAAATGGTGGCACCATTTGAATATAAGAAACGAAGCTATGGATATTTTTCACAAAATCATTATTGGTCTGTTGGTAAGTTTCTTGCTTTTCATATAGTTCGAGTCTTTTTTTTGGAAGGGTGGCCCAGACTATGCCTCGACTAATCCCGGCAAACTATGACTGCAAGAAATCAGCCCTGGTAAACTCGGTGGCCATAATTGTTGTGTACTCCTAGAATAGAACTTTGGACATATGGGATGTTCGACCACATCCTCCAAGGCCTCAACCACTATGCCACAACCCTTGTGGTTTTGTGTTCGAGTCTTTTATCCCAAAATTTTCATAAATATAATAAAACTGAAATTAAAGCTAAAAATTTAAGAAAATGATACAAATGAAACTCAAACCCGCTTTTGGAAGGGATGAAAGACCGTGCAAATCAACTCTGCCAAGAGAAACTTGTGTTACTATTATAGTTTCGAAATATGTACGGTTGCACCTTTCACGACCCTAATGTTTTTACACTATGACGGAAGAAAGAAATGGTGGACCGTGCCACCGTATGCACCATTGTGGGTCCCCTTGGACTGGGGAGTGGGCTTATCTGGCAGTTGAGTTGGTCCTCAAGGTTCTTTTGTTTTACGGAATTCTATTACTTATTGATGGTTCTTTTGTTTTACGGAATTCTATGACTTATTGATGGTTCTTTTTGTTTCGTTGTTACAAGGGAGGCTTATTGATTGCTGAAGTTATGTCCACAAAAGGTTACAAGGTCCAGCCACTTCCACGAGTCCCCCGTCACGACATAGTACAGGTTTACCATGTGGATTATATCATCTATGGATAAATTGCATCAAAATACAACGAAATTTAGTGTAACAAAGATTTTTTTTCTCCATCAACTTAATGAAGTTTCAAAATTTCTTATTTTGTACCAGCTCCTGCCGATCTTGTAACATCTGATGAAATGAATGGCATGTTTATTGTCCATTTTGCATGACCCTTCTGTAAACTTTTCATAAACGGGCATCCATGTCATCAAATGTCATAAAATCTAGGGAAGAGAAATTGACTGCTTAACGTTTGAAAGAAAATGAAATAAAACTTGTTTCTTTGGATTTGCAGGCTGTACAACTTGGAACCCGTGAACGGCTCCTTGCTTTCTGTGAAGCCGTACAAAGAAGCTCACCAGTAAGCTCTTATACTAAACCGATTGCAGGTTCAACACCTGGGTATGCGTCCGAGGTGATCTTTGCCGATGGGACGTTTATAGATGGCAGCACAAGTGAGCTCTCGTGTGATGGTCCGTTAAGGGAGCCATTTTGCGTTTTCTGTCAGGTTCTCACTTTTCTCTCGTATTGTTGTCATCTTTTTGATGACCGAAAGATCTAGAAATTTGCAAACATAAATGGATTGACGTCTGTATGCTACCTCTTAAACAGTCGCTCGGTTGTTGAGGGTCTTTATGGAAACAACTGCCCTATTCTTTCAAGAGTAGAGGTCAGATCTGCGTAGATCCAACCCTGCGACCCCACCTTCAGGTGGGATATTGATGACATAAACTATTAGGGTGCGTTTGATACACTGAACATGACAGAATAGAGATCATTGTTCCACGTTTACATGTCTTTTATGTGGAACAGACAAGAACAAAGTGGAACAGGCGTGTTCCACCCCAACCCCATGGAACAAGATGGAATACGTCTTTCTTTATATTTTATCCATTTTTAAAATTATAATTATTGTATTTTATCCTCTTTGAACTTTCATTTTGCGGTTCTCAAAATATTATTTTTATGTGTTTTCTATATTTTGGTTAATTTATGTAATTTATCAAATATTAATAATAATAAAAATATATAGAAAAGGTATGAAGTAAAAGTTTGGAAATTAATAAACTTCATATTTTGGTGTCATTTTAATCGTGTTGACAAAAAAAGTTTCTAATGATATATTTTGTTCTAAAAATTATTATTTTATTATAATTTAATAAATTAATTAAAATATAGAAATGATATAAGCAACTCATTAGGAGTAAATTGGTCATTTTATCTTTTTCTATTCTGTTCAGTCATGTCTTACCAAATGCCGAATAGTCGTACTGTTTGGATGCCAAACGCACCTTTAGAGATGATTCTCTAGAATATTCTGTTCTACTAGTTGTATGTATTTAGGTCTAAATTTGAGGATCTTTGTTGTACATATCCCACTGTGATTTTATCTATAGATCAGAAATTTTCAATCTTTATTAGATAAATGGGATTTGTACAACAAAGACCCAGTACTTTAGGCCTGGATATATACAACTAGAACAAAATAATCCAAGGGATTGTCTCTAATAGTTTATACGTTATCCGATGTCCTGGATTTGTTTTGTTTGGTTTGGTTTATGGTACCTCTTAAACAGTCTTTCTGGTACGACTACAAATAATGATCTTCAGTTTCTTGAAAATTCGTAATGCAGGGTGGCACTCATTGGACTCAGTGGGGATTAGTTCTAGGCGAAGTTTTGAAGTCGTTGTAGGATTGATACAAAAGGGTGAGAAAAGAGTTTGTTCGACACTATATATTTCTTAGACTGGCGGATGCAGACCGACCTGGACTTCTTTATGGACCGTATTGACCAGACCGGATATTTTAGGACCAGTCTGTGTCCACCTCTATTTTGTATTGTTTCAGTGTATATGATATTTGAAACCCTTGGATTAATTTTTGTATACTGCTTTTCAATGAATTTGATATTTAAATATGACGTTTTCTGGAATGCTTGTTACTTTTGTCACATTGTGTGCTCTTCATTGCTGTCAATGGTGCTTTGCTAATGATTTTTGAATAACTTGAAACCGTTTAGCCTGAACATTTACCCGGTAAACATTTAGTGGTAAATTTCAACACTATTATTTAATTACCGGGTAAAATTTTAGTCAACAAAAACGGTTTTCTATGCAACAATTTACCCGGTAAGAGTTGACTGTAGTAAGAGTCATTGTCTTTATTTATCGGGTAAAACTCTTGGTTCTTGCCTCGTTTTTATTGGGTACGATTCTTGGTACTTGTCATATTCATTCGGTAAGGTAATATAACATTAATAAATGTTTACCGAGTAAGTATTTTGCCCTAAATTTGGTTGAGATGCGTTATTCGATTGTGGATTTTGTTGATACCTTCAATCACTGGAATTGATTAGTGAATGGTCGACTGGGGTTATCATAAATGGAGATCTGTCCAATGGGTCCCACATATCACGTTTTGTCTCCAGAATACTTGTATTTTTTAAATTATTGGGCCTCCTCCACACCACCAATTACATCCCCCAATCTTGTAAATACATGTTACAAAGACAAAATAAAACCAATATAAATTATTTATAAAAACAATTTATTAATTTATGTTGATATGATAATAATAATAAATATTTTTAAATGTCTGGATAAAGAGTTTAAACCTGTCAAACTAGTAATAAATTTAAAAAAAAAAAAATTAAACTATTTTAATTTATAATAAATTAATAAGTGCTTTTATTGAAAAACTCCTTAGCAATCCTAAACCTCATTTAAATTAATAAATATATATATATATTTATTTATATATCCTCCTCGATATACTCGTGCCCACCTCTAGTACTGTATACAGAAACAAAAAAAAAAGAAAGCAGGCAGGCAGCACACTTCTTCGATTCACCGATTCTTTTCAATTGTAAGGTACTATTTTCTTTGTATTTTGGGAACTTTCCTTCTTTCTTGTTCAAGTTTGGAAAGAAAGATCAAGAACGCAGTTTACAATCTGTCTTTGGCTCCGATCTTTATGTGCTAAAGATCCATCAATCTTGATTCTCCAGCTTTTTGGTAGTTATTTTCTTGATTACTGTTTAAATCTGTGCTTCATTCTGTCTGAATATATACATACATACATATATATATATGATATATATATATGTGTGTGTGTGTGTGTGTGTGTGTAGTCAACTCTATTCAACTTAGTCGCCATTAACAGATCGTAATTTCTTGGAAGTTGAACCTATGTTTCCCAAAGATGCCCCTTTTCTGGATGTCCTCATTCGAATTCATTTTCAACTTCGTCTTCTAGAAACTTCCCCAATTTGTGCCAAGATTATTGTGGGTATTTGATTACATATAAGATAGAAATTGGGAACTGGAAGGTTATATGAGTTTCTGTTTGGTTGGTTTTCTATTAAATTGGATATGGATTAATGTGTATATGGATTAATGTGTATGTATATGTTAGGAAGGTTTTTGTTTGGAGGTTTTTTTCTATAGATGGGATGAGGGTGTTTTTTCGTGTGGAGAGAAAAAACTTGGCTTTCTGCATAAAGCTCTCCTAGAAACTTACTGACTGAATTAGTTTTGAGTCTCGTTAAGCTTATTAAGCTGCTAACAAACATGCTCTTTAATAAGGTTATTGTTTGTGAAATGGAAATCTTTATGCAGGTCTGCTTCTGATATTAGGATCGGTTAACGTTGGAGAACTTGAGGGATGACTCATAAACAGGAGACTTTGATTGGTTCTGGAATCTGTGTGGCGATTTCAGTCCTCTTATCATTGAAGTTGGTTCGTGATCATCTTTCTAACTGGAAGAAACCCAAGGAGCAAAAGGCGATCATAGTGATCATCCTCATGGCTCCCATTTATGCTGTTGATTCGTATGTCGGGTTGGTTGATATTCGTGGTAGTGAGACCTTTTTCGTGTTCTTGGACTCGATCAAAGAATGCTACGAGGGTCTGGTGAGAACCAAAAACTTCTCTTATGGCTATGCACTTCTGTGATTTTCTTCAAGAGTCTGTTAGAATCACGCTCTGTTAGATTTGGACCATTTGTTCTGATCATCTGAGAACTCCATATATTATGATAACCATGATAACTTTTGTTATAAGGTATTGTTTCACATGATTTTTTCTCATTTAATGTATTAATGAACATATATGTGTTTCACAATGTGTTTGCTTCATATGTATGCGGTTCACAATGTGAAACTTTTTTACGTGTAACTTTTGTTTTGCTGTACAAACAAGCTAAAAAGGTTAACATTGTGAAACAAATATATGTTAATCTATAGGCTAAATTCTACTTTAGCTGGAAAAAAATCATATGAAATATCACATGATGCACTAGTTCTCAAGGTTATCACAGTTTCATGGGTTCTCTAAAGAAAGTCCCCCACTATATATATATATATATGTTGGAACCTCCCTTTCTCTCTTCAAGAATGGTAATCCAAAGGGGTTCCACATAATTACCACTCTAGGGACTCGACACTCAGGAGAAACTTTCTTCGTCTAGCCCCCTCTCTGCACTGGGACAATTTGTGCCCATCTAGCTTATATTGGAGTGGGCGTGTTAGAGACCCAGATCGGATAGACTTGGACAAAGACTCTTTTGGAGAGTAATTTAATGGGGTTCCACATATTCTCACAGAGGTCCATGATTCTTTCAAGAAACTAATTTTATTGTTTATGAAATGTGCAGGTGATGGCCAAGTTCTTGGCTTTGTTGTATACCTACTTGAATATCTCTATAAGCAAGAACATAGTCCCGGATGAGATCAAAGGAAGAGAGATTCACCACTCGTTCCCGATGACTCTCTTCCAAGTAAAGTTATTTGCTTTCGGTTCTTTTCTCATTTTCGGCTGCATTAGAAAACAAACAAATTTGTTGTCTTTAGCATTGTTATATGGCATGTTTGAAGTTTACATGAAGCCCATGTTTGTCGACTGTAAGCTAGCTTATTTTTTGAGTTCACTGAAAAACCCCTGTTTGGTTGCCCGTAAGTTACCTTATAAGCTAGCTTTTTGAACCACAAGGGTGGTGCCTGATTGGTTTGAGTTTGGCTCCAAAGGTTAAAAGTACCATGAGGTCCCAGGTTCAAATCCAAGGAGGAATAAAAATCTCCTTGTGGCCACGGAGGTTCAAACGCGGTGACTCCGGGCTATCTGCAAAGCAGGTGGTCGCCCTAGGATTAGTTGGCTCGCATAGCGGGTTGGATATCCAGGTTAATTATAAAAAAGTTACCTTATAAGCTAGCTTTTTGAAAAACTATTTCAAGCAGTAAATAAACTTCAGGTTTTTTCTTCCAATTATGCCCCTTGTATCATTTCCAATAACTTTACAACATAACTTTTTAGGTAATTTGCATCGTCATCTAACTTATCAACCGGTTTTACCAAAGATGACTAGTTTATCAGCCAACTTATTAGCCAACAGTTAGCGTAGCAACTAATTTTTACCAAACATAGCTTATTAGCTAGCTTGTTAGCCAACAGTTAGCTTGCCAAACATAACCAAAGTTCATAGGCAACATTACTGACTTTTTTTAACGATTGATTGCAGCCGCACTCCGTTCGTTTGAATCATCAGAACCTGAAGCTTCTTAAGTATTGGACATGGCAGTTTGTCGTGATTCGCCCTGCCTGTTCGGTCTTGATGATAGTTCTACAACTTCTCGAGATATATCCCGATTGGCTTAGCTGGACGTTCACTATGATCTTGAACGTATCGGTTTCGTTGGCATTATACTCCCTCGTGGTTTTCTACCACGTATTTGCTAAAGAATTAGCACCACACAAACCTCTTGCCAAGTTCTTATGTGTGAAGGGGATTGTCTTCTTTTGTTTTTGGCAGGTAAAACTTAAATCTTTGAATTTGAATCTTGAATTGCTGCTCCTAAACATTTCTAAACCATGATTAATCTCATTTCACATGTTGATTAGATGTTCTTAAGGGTGTGTTTGGTATCCAGACAGGTTAGGACAGGACTTTGTTCAGTGTTTGGTAAAACAGAACTAGATATGATAGAACAGATAAAATGATCAATTTACCCCTAATGAGTTGTTTATATAATTTATTAAATTATAATAAAATAAATATTTTTTATAACAAAATATATCATTAGAAATTTTGCGTCAAGATGATTAAAGTGATACCAGAATTAAAATTTTATGCAATTTCCAATTTTTATCTTATACCTTTTCTATCTTATTTTTTATTATTAAATATTTAATAAATTACATAAATTAATCAAAACATAGAAGCTGTATAAAAAACAATATTTTGAGGACAGTTTAAAGAACATAAAATACAATAAAATAAATTTCAAGAATGAATAAAAAGCAAAGAGAGGCATATTTGATGTTTTAGAAGATAATTAGGTTTTATTTTGAGGTTATATTGATATAATATATGTTTGTTTCATCTTGTTCCATGGAGTGGGGGTGGAACACGCCTGTTCCATTCTGTTCCTGTCTCATTCCACATAAACGTACCGCCATAGATAGAGCAGTGATCTTTGTTATGTTATGTCCACTGTATCAAACGCACCCTAAGTGATTCTTTGCAGGGGATAATCACAAAATTGGAGCCGACCCATCGCAAAATAACCAACTTTTGTGTAACTAGCACAAAATAACCACCTATTTTGCAAAAGTCATGACATATATTATCAGGTTTATGGGCCCACTTCGCAGAAAGGGTGAGCAAATTTGGGGTTTTGCTTATCCTTTATGCAAAGTGGGCCCACACACTGAAAAGGTGTTGCTAGCAAGAAAAGGGTTTTTGTGATACAGGCCGTTATTTTGTGCTAATTTGGGAAAAGTTGGTATTTTTTGTGACAAGTCAACTTCAATCTTGGCTCGTTTTTGCAAATTATCCCTTCTTTGCAGCGTTTAATCTTGGACTTTCTTGTATGATTATTTGCAGGGAATCGTTCTTAGCGGTCTCGTGGCAATGGGCATAATCAAATCGAATCATTTTTGGCTGGATGTGTCGCACATCCAGCAAGCGTTGCAAAACGGATTGGTGATCTTGGAGATGGTGTTTTTTTCGATCTTTCAGATGTATGCATACACTGCTGCACCATATAAGGATGCCGATGTGAAACAAAAGAAGAGTGATTGAGAACGAGATGTCGATCAAGATGCGATTTTTGGGCGTTACGGAGGTACCAATTTGGAGTTTATGTATGAACTTAGAAGCATATTTGTAATAAATATTGGTTCCCTCTTAAGGGGATTGTATTTGGGTATGATCTAAAAGGTATTGATCTTGAATGAAGAGTGCTTAATGGTTGTCTCCTCCCACTGTTCTACAATGGTTTGATGATGTTATGATTGCTATCTGATTTCAGCATCTTATTTAACTCCTTACAGGATCACTAAGACCTGCTTGTTAGCGGCTTAATGAGCCTCACAACTTCAGATATACATGATTGTGTGGCAGTGACTGAAAGCTTTATGCAGAAAGCCAAGTTTTTGTCAAACTTGCCTCTCCTAATTATAAAACATGCTCCTTCTATCTATGAGCAAGAACTCTTCCAAACAAAAAGTTTGCCAATCTATACAGACAAATTAGTCCAAGCAGACAACTTTGTCCATGTAGGGCTTAATGAAAAACCAACCAGACAGCTCCTTACCTTATTAGATGAACATGACAAGGACCAAAAATCTTACCCGTAAGAGTGATGACAAGGACCGAGAGTCTTACCCGATAAGTGAGGATGACGACTCTTGTCCAATTAGCAATTACTGGGTAAATTGTTGCATGCTACGCCGCTTTGATGGATAGATGAGGTAAGCGCTTACTAAATAAGCATTTGGTAAACGACCCCTTATACTCTCACAAAGTTATGCAAAATTGGGGCTCCTTTTTCGATAGGTCGCTGATTCGAGTTTGGCTATGGGATCAATAAAAGGTGCTCTCATATTGGTTTGTTTATGTATGTCAAAACTGTGTATAAGAACATCCCCAATAAATTCTTTAAAATACAAAAAATGAGGTATTTTGTTCTCTATTTTGTTCAAACAGGTTCTTTATATTGCTCGTAACAGATAAGAACCTCGATTATTATATATGAATTTTTTTAGCTAATTGATATATTATACGGTAAATACTTATACGGTATAAATCTGATAAACGGTTAAACTCTAATTCTAACGGTAAAAATCAAAAGCTACCGTCAAAGGGACTGTTCTACCGTTAACAGTCGACATGCTATTAGCTCAGCCAAAAGAAAGCTAGAACAGATGAAGGTTATATATTTCTTCAAGAATCCGGAAGATCCCCTTTCTCGTTATCCCTTTTCGACGAACCATGATTTTTATCCAATTTTCATAAACCCTTTTCACGTTCACTATGATGTCGACGATAATCCCACAAATTTGTTAATCTGGCGTTTAGCACACAATTGAAACCAACAATATGGAAATGAACTGACTTGTTATTAACTGGTAGCTAGATGGGCTTTAAATAGCCGTACAATACAAAGAGAAGTAAAGAACGTGCAACCTAACAAACTAAGATAAAAATGGACTCATCCTAAAGAATAGGACTTTATTTAACAACCTGTTTACCAAGTAAACAGAGACTTGGTAAACCTTATGATTACCCCAACAAAATTGTCACCAAAATCACAGATTATAAAACCCCAAAACGAATAACCTTTTACCCTACAAAATCACCAGAACCCACGAATTCTTTCGCGAGGAGATACGTTTGTTGTTATCATCGACAAGTGTTTAATGTTGGTTTTAATTCCAGTAGTAAATTGTCATTGAGCGAAGGTAGATATCGGTTTGATGACAAGATAACGAAGAAGAAGAACAAGAGGGCAGTTCTTGTAAGGTTTAATAATCTTGGATTCAATGGTGGTGCCGGCGGCGGTGGTGGTGGAGGAGACGACGGCAGCACAGGAAGGGTTTTGGGTAATCTTGCTTTGGCTGTTGGCCTGACTTATCTTTCATTCACCGGCCAACTTGGTTGGATACTTGATGCCATTGTTTCCGTTTGGGTATGTTTCTTTTATGCTCTGTGTTTTCATTATGTTTATACCCAAATTCAGACTCCGTTTTTCATTTCTATATGTTTGATTAGGGTTGCTCGAAACCCAACCAACCTAAAACGAAATAACCCAAGCCGAAGCAACTTGATGTCTAATTGAATTGTAAAATCTTTAAGTTGTAGGTATTGGGTTGTAATTGGATTACGGTTATTTGAACCTAACCCAACCGAATGAACCCCATATCTCTTTATTTCTTGGATTTAATACGATTGTTAAGTTTCTATTAGTATGTGGATTAGACAAGTACACCATCACGTACCCTCTTCATATAAGTATATTTTTTATCTCTTTCTCCATCTCTATATAACTCATTCGTATATATGTTTAGTAAATGTGAACATATACATACAAATTGAGAATAGTAGTTGATCGTGATATACTTAAGAAGAAGTATGGATACGGTGTACGGAATGAGATGATGAAAAAGAAATTATGAGTAGAGAAAACAACATATTCAAGGAGAATATATTGATGTATCGAAGTATCAACCTGACCAACCTGTATGGTTTGGGTTGAGGGTTGAAATTTTGCAAACCGCAAACATTGGGTTGGGATGTTCAAATGCCTTCAACCCGATCAACCCAACCCATGAACACCCATAGTGTCGATTAAGTTGCATTTTAACCCTAAATTGGTAATAATGCTTTCAATATAAGCATTAAAGATTGAAGCAGTGGATTTGAATATGGAAAATCTAATGTTGCTTAATTGTGATCAAAAGTGGTTGAATTCATCAACTTGTGGTTTCTAATTGATCTAATTTTGTTGTATTTTTAATGGCAGCTTCTTGTGGTGCTTGTTCCGATTGTGGGTTTTGGGGTTCTTGTCTGGTGGGCAGGAAAAGATATGGTTCAAAGCGAAGTAAGTTTGGCTCACTTTAAACCGAGCGAACTTTGTAGCTCTAAATTTAGTCATTATGAATATCAGCAGCTCTAAATTTATTCATTACGAATAATCAGCAGCTCTAAATCTATTCATTATGAATACTCAATGGGTCTGGCAAGAATGTTTTCTGTTGTCTAAGGCTTATAATGCATAAATTTCTTTTTCATTCCGTTGAAAGCTATTTCATGGTATAGACGCTTATGACCTCCCCCTCAATGCCTTGAGCATTTCTCTCCTGCATGTCCATGGAGTTCTGAAAAATTCGAACACCTAAGAGCATTGTGGTCAGTGGTCACATACGTTGTAAGTGTATATGTTCGGAAAACTAGCTGATAAGTTTCAGCTAGTTGATACACTAGCCATGTTTGGTAAAAACAACTGATAAATTAGACAATAATGTGAAATGACCTAGAAGGCTATGTTGACAAATCAATCGGATAAATGCAAGGGGATAATTGGAAACAAGTGGAAAAAGCCCCGGAGCTTATTGAAACACTACTTCAAGTAGCAAGTAGTGTTTCAATAAGCTAGTTTATGGTAAAGCAAACAAGACTTTTTCAATAAGCTCCAAAAAATAAGCTATCTTATGGTTGCCAAACATGGCTGAAGAGACCCCTCCTAAATCTTTTTGCCATTTTCACAAGTTGATTGAGCAATAGCTAAACTATCATCTGAATTTATGGGAACACACCAATCTTTAAAATCATATGTTTAAGCAAAATCACATATCCTAAATGACCAAACCAGATTAACCACTTGGGTTCTGGTGCACTGGTCAAGGCTCAAGGGTTCGAATCCAGGCGTTGCCAAAGCCCTTGTGGCCATGGAGGTTCACCTGCAATGATTCGATGCCATTCGTGGATACCTGGGGGATTAGTCGGTGCACGTAAGCTGGCCAAACCAGATTTTTGGTCACTCACTCAAGGGCGGTGTTTGTAGTTACTTGTTATGGGAATGAGGTGACCGTCTTCTGGTTTTTGTGCAGTGCCCGAATTGCAGAAATGAATTTCAGGTTCCTAAGTAAGAAATCCGGTCCGACTCTTATGTTTCTTGTTTCTGAAGCTTTTATGAAACCCTGTTTCTAACTTGGTCTTTATAACGTTTTTTGTAGATCGATATTAAATGATGAGCCACAGCAGTGTCCCTATTGTAGTCAACCTTTTTCAGGTAAAAAGACTCGAACTTTGTGCTTCTTTTTGGATGATACGATCCCATACTTACCATTTGGGTCTTCCTTCTATTCCAAAAGAATGCAACGTTCAACTTGATACATACATTAATAAAAGTCTTTTGATTAATGATCACACTACCACAAGATTGGTTTTAACGTCATATTATGTCTAAGGGCCTGTTTGTTAGCAGCTTAATGAGCTTAATGAGACTCACAACTTATTCGGTTAGCTATAGATGACTGTTTGCTAGTGGCTTAATAATATAGAAAATGGTTTATTCAGTAAGCTTTTAGGGGGAGCTTTATGCAGATAGCCAAGTTTTCCCAGACCTGTTCCTCCCAATTAAAAAACACGCTTCTTCCATCTATGAAAAAACCCTTCTAAACCCAAACCTTGCCAATTTATGTAGACAAATTAATCCACACAGACAAGTTTATCCATACAAAACTTAATAGAAAACCAACCAAACAGCCTCTAAATGTCCTAATAGATTGCTTAATTGAGTTTATAGGACCAAACAATTGTGAGTTGATAGAACCCTTTTGGGCATCCTAATAACTTTTTAGGACAAAAGCGTCCTATTAGTTTTTTATAACATTATTTAAAAAAGTGTCTTATAAAAAGATACTATCCTTCGTCCAAAGTAAATGTCCACAATGAAAAAGGGACACAGTTGTAGGGAATGCGTAATTATTACATTTCTATAGTTAACAAAGGACAATTTTACCCTTAATTATAGAGAATTTTTTTTCTCCATCTCGTAATTAAAGGTAGAATGGGAAAATATACATTATCTTTGAAAGTGGACACTTATTTTGGGACAAACTAAAACAATAATGTGGAAACTTATTTTGGGACGAAGGGAGTATGTTCATAGAAGTGTCATAAAAACTAACGTAACACTTTATTTCAAAAGTGCCCTAAAAAACTTGTTAGGATGCCCAAATGCATTCTAACATCTTATTATAATTGTGTGGTCCTATAAACTTAAGTAGTATAAAACAATCTATTAGGACATGGCATCCCTTAAAGCCGAATTTATTGTAGGGTCAAATGCCCAAAAGTTGTGAAAACATTTGGATCACATTCAATCTCACAATATATTGTTATGGTTCTAATAGGTAAATCTTATCGGTACTTGAAAAGCAAAAACATGCATATCAACCACAAGGGTGGTGCCTGATTGGTTTGAGCTTGACTCCAAAGGTCAAAAGTACCAGTAGGTCCCAGGTTCAAATCCAAGGAGGAATAAAAATCCCTTGTGGCCATGGAGGTTCAAATGCGGTGACTCCGGGCTATCTGCAAAGCAGGTGGTCGCCCTGAGATTAGTCGGCTCGCATAGCGGGTTGGATATCCAGGTTAATAAAAAAAAACATGCATATCCCCACACTGAAAGTTTTTCTAACGTTTTAGCCGATTTAAATGTGAAGATAGGTTCAAAATTCATTTACTTGCTGGTTGCATTCTTTTTTCTGTACCCATTGTTGGACAACTGTTATGTAATCCATTTTCTTGACGTGATCTTTGTGGGTATTCTATTGATGGATCGTTTCTTATAACTGAATTTTATGTTGGATCTCAGTGGTGGGTGACGAGTTTGTAAGGGATCCCATGAAATACTCCAACCAATCTACGACGTTTGGTGAAGCATTCAATGACTTATCTTCTCGGTCAAAAAAAGGTACTTCTTTTAGTGTTGATACTGCTTTTAAGCCTTGCTATGTTCATAGACCAATACTTCTATGATGGTTTTTACTTGTTGATTGTGTTTTATGTGGCCTTCTCTATATATCATTGCTAGTAGAGATGCAAAAAAAAAAACAATCCCAGGCCTGGCCCGTGTGCCTGAAAAAGCCCGGTCCTAGTGAGCCTGAATCCCAATCTGGGCCCGACCCAAAAATCCCAATCGGGCTCTTTTTTCAACCCCAAAGCTCGGACGTGTCCTTGTCTTCTGCTCACTGAAAATGGGTTCGGAAGGCTTGGGCACAAATTTTGTACTCAAAGTGATTAGAACAAAACAGAGCTTGTTGCCAGTCAGGAATGAAGGATCTCTATCTTACTAGCAGTAGTGCTTTTTTCTATCTGAGCTTCCCTTTGCCCAAAAAGCCCGGGCTTTGGAGATTCAGATATGCTGAAAATGGACAAATGAGTGTTAGAATGGAAGGTATTGGTGCTGTCAAAAATCAACTTAAACATATTGAAAAGATTAACGAATTACTGGTTAAATTCTTGTGTTATACTCCTTCCGTCCCAAAAACAACTGTTAACATTTCTGTTTTAGTTTAGCGGGTCAACTTCCAAAAGTAAGGGCCCGTTTGGTTTGTAGGATTTGGAATTGGATTCCATTCCAATCCCGCGTTTGGTTTGTAGGATTTGGAATTGGATTCCATTCCAATCCCGTGTTTGGTTTAAAGGAAAGTCCGGAATTGAAATCCCATGGAAGTAGTTGGTATTTCATAGGATTTGTTTGTAATAATGTTTTAAAATATGTGAAGAACATTCTTTAAGGCATTGTAACCGATGTGAAAGAATCAACGTTCATGTAGAAAAGTACTGTACAGACGATAAGCCGAGTTTATATGTTATTTAAGATTTCAACTTATCGATAGCGCTTGATTTCTGCAGGGAAGGCTTCATCTCGAGCCATTATTGATATTGAAGCCGAGGTTACAGATGTCGACTGAGGTGATATCGACCCTACTCGTAGAAATTCTAATGAATATATGTATCATAACGCTTCTTTTTGTTAAGTCGTCGATGTATAGAATTGCATACTTTTGTCTCGAAACAACATGAGATCATTTGCCATCCATAAGTAGTTGCTGGAACATAAGTAGATATGTTAGTTTACGCACAACATTTGGTGCGTATATTGGTTGTAGAGATACGGGAGTTCCTTCATGCCGAAAAGGGGGTCGTTGAACTTTGACGGAACTTATTTTGTCTAGTTAGACGGGCTCGAGGAGAAGTCTTTAGGTTCCGTAATTCATTCCGAGACCAACAGAAAGCTGAAAATGCTGAAGGGAATTGAATCAGATATGTGGGACCCTATCATATTACTTTTCAAAAGAATTATTCATGATAGGACGGATGTTCCAACATACAGTGAATATAATAGATCACAAGTCTAGTCAACTTATTAAAGCTCAATTTTTGAATTTGTGTAACTAATTGCAGATAAACATAATAAAATATAGAATAAATATCTCATTTTGAATATAAAAAATCTAAAATATATTTAGGACAATCATTGAGTTTTAAAATAGTCATTATCTTTATAAAAATTTATAGTTAAACCAAAAATAAATTAATTCACTACTTGACCTAAATTAAATTATATAATAAAAAAATTGAATTAAAGAAATTGTACAAAATAACGAGAACTTTTAAATAGTTAGTTAGATAACAATATCAACATATTTTTTCAAAATTTTATGATGTATTCAAATTTATTTTTATTTAAAAGAAAAAATATTATCTTTTTCAAAACCTCATAAATTGTATAACATCAACAGAAACAAAAAATAAAACCAAACAATTAAATAAAGATGTATTTTGCTGCATTACATGTATACCCTTCTACTATTGAATAAACTTCCCCTTTTGTTTTCTTTTAGTTACTTGCCATAACACGCCCATTCTGGTTATAGATGTGAAATGTGACCCAACGGATAAAAATGAGATGCTTATAAAATTGGAAATTTTATGTGGAGCTCTTTTAACTTTGTTGTATCACCAGATGCATTCCCACATCGGAATGTGATGGCAAATATGCGGAAAGAGATGGTATAAGTAAGTCCCTCGGCCTCCTTCAATAATCACGCAGCCATGCAATGAACACAAAGCGAACTATTCTTTCGCCTTTTACTAAAGAATACCGTGTGTTCGTTGTATAAAGTGGCATATGCTTATTTTTGAAGAGATGTTCATTTTCATGAATGTTTCCTACAATTTGCAGTTTAAATTGCAGTTTAAAGAATCTTTGGTAAAGAAGTATGTGAGTTTATTTGTTGTATTTGTCGTATGTAAATATTATATATTGGAGAGTGATTGAGTGTGAAGCAATGTCAAACCAAAATACCCAACAAGCATTAGCTCTCCTTGAAAAGAAGGTGATCCAGCCGTACTGGAAGGTGCGGCTACCTTGTTACGACTTCACTCCAGTCACTAGCCCTGCCTTCGGCATCCCCCTCCTTGCGGTTAAGGTAACGACTTCTGGCATGGCCAGCTCCCATAGTGTGACGGGCGGTGTGTACAAGGCCCGGGAACAGATTCACCGCCGTATGGCTGACCGGCGATTACTAGCGATTCCGGCTTCATGCAGGCGAGTTGCAGCCTGTAATCCGAACCGAGGGAGAGTGATTGAGACTTGTCCATTAGGAGGTTTCTTTGTGGAGGATAAAGATCTTTAATATTATTATTAATTATATTATCAAAGTATTAAATATACTAGTATTTAAGGATATCTTTCTGATAATTGATAATTTTTAATATTGAGTTGTGTTTCGAACACGAAAATCAGTTGTTTTGTTTGAATTTGAGAAAGATAACAGATGAATGATAGTAGATAAACATGAATACATGGACGGAAACAAAGGACGAACAGTGAAATTTGATTGTTCTTCTATACAGTAATCAGTCAAAAAATAAAACAGTCTTTTTTAGGTTGAAAAAGATTTCTCTCTTCATTTTAAAGATTATTAGTGGGAAAAAAAGGGTTGAAAAGAACTAAGATTTTGTTAAGGAAGCTTCCATTTTATCCCACATTGATGTTACAATGAAACATGTAGCCATGTTTAATCCTATTTAAGAAGGTTGTTGTACAACTAAAAACTCACTTACCTGGATGGGATGAATGGGTGATCAATAAAGCTCATGGTCTAGGTTTGTGACCTTCATTGCACTTTGGAGGGGTGCTTGCCTAAGGTCGGCCCAAGTGGTCGAACCTACATCATAATTTGTGACAGCGGGGGCCTGCGTTCGCGCGGCCCCTATCCAATTTTAGCTCTTTAAATGTTATTTCATTTTTTTTAATTTATAATATGAAGGTTGGTTTTTTTTATGGTTTAGTGGTTGTTTGTTTATATCTTAATAGTTATATTAAGAGGGGAATTTTTGTTTGACAAAAAATGTCTCTTAATTGTTTTAAAACTCTCTAAATGATTTTGTATCGTGAATTTTCCTTGATCATTCAGCGCCCGAAGACAATTAAATTTTATTTTGCATTATATCACAAGAGTCTCTTAATCATTCTGCACCAAAGCATTCAACAACTGTCAAACAACCCTTTAGTCTATTTAGATGTGAACGCCGATCCAACGAATCTACAATAAAGGTGAATGTGTGTAAGTTACGTTTGCAATAGATAAATATTATATACTTAAAAATCATTTGCCGAAGCATTTAGCAACGTATCCTCTCGGTCAAAGAAAGGTACATCATGTGGTGCATATATTGCTTTTTATCCTTGGCTTAGTTCATAGACTGATACTTTGTTTCGGACTCTCGAAACAACATGAGATTGATTGTCATCCTTCAATAGTTGCGAGAACCTAAACAAAGATATCAGCTTACGTACAATATGACGTGCGCTTGTCATTTGTACAAATATGGTATTTTTTTCATGCTCGAGAGAGGGTGATTGTTAACGAACTTTGACAGACTTATTTTCTCCACATAGATAAGCTCGGTAAACCAGAAGGGAAGTCTACAGTTTTCTTAATTCAAATACATTCTTTAGATTCTAACTCTGTATGAGATGCTTTGAGTCCGTTTGATTTGTATAAAATAACCCATTTTTATTACTGAGAATGAATAAAAATATCAGGCCTCTCTCATCAGATCAAGTTTTTGAGAGTTCTTTAAATTTGAAGTTTTATCTTGTTTTTTTATTTTAAAAACAATATAAATAATCTGTTGAAGCAAAATTAAGAATAAAATCTCTTTTGTTTCTATTTCAGTGAATCTGTTGGAAATGATATTGAGTTATTAGTGATGTCAGGGCCGTCCCAATCTTTTTATAGGTTTTTTTAGGCCCACAGTAGAAATGTAGATCATCCTATGCTATTATAGCGGTGAAAATACAAAATTGCGGTCGAGACCGATATTTGAAATAGCGGTTATAGCGGCAGTATATCGGTTTAAAAATAGCAGTTCATATTTCTTAGAATTATATAATATGCCTATATAAACATATCATTTGTAAAATAAGAAATGTTCATAAACGAGATAATCGCAAGCAATAGAGAAACCTAATTCTTCCAACTTATGTTAATGGATTAAACTTAAGAAAAATAAAGCCCAAAAAAAGAAAGACCGGAATAATGCCCAACTATCTAAAAACAGAGACTGAAAATAAAGCTCATCGTCCCCCCCCCCCCCCAAAAAAAAACAAAAAAAGTAGCATTAATATCTAACACAATTGACCCTAAATATCGGTCAAAATTGCGGTAAATTGCACCGATAATTGCGCTACCGCAATTTAAACTGCAATCTGACCACCCTTATTTTGCTAATGTTCGCTATCCGAGATATCGCCACAATTAACTGCATAGAAATCATCTTAAATGAATAATAAACGATATAAAATTTAATATCATATTAAAAACCTTGTAAATTAAAACAAACAAAATATTTAAAATGACAAAGTGAGAAGAATATCAAAAAGTCGGTTTTGTTTTGATCGACAGATTTTGAAATTAAATAGTTGCATCTGATTTTGAAAGAAATTAGATAGATCTTTATTGAGGTGGCCTATATAAATCCGAGCCTCAAGTGCGAGTAAAATTGGTCCCAAATTCTTGGGATCCTTGTTCAGAACCAAGATTTAGGGGTCGTTCACCCAATGTTTACCTAGTATGTGCTTACCGGTAAAATTCAACACAATCAATTATTTACCCGGTAAGATTTTAGTCCATCAAAACCGTATCGTATGGAACAATTTACCCGGTAAACGCTAACAGTGGTAAAAATCGTCACCCTAACTTACCGGGTAAGACTCTCGGTACTTGCTTTCGCTCTTACCGGGTAAGATTCTTGGTTCTTACCATATTCATCCGATAAAATAATTTGACTTGGTAAAGTTTACCCGGGTAAGATTTTGGTAAGCGTTTATCATATAAGAGTCATGACTCTCACTTATCGGGTAAGGCTCTCGGTCCTTGACATTGTTTTTATCGGGTAAGATTCTCAATCTTCGTCATGTTCATCTGTTTAGTAAATAGGCTTTAAGATGCTAATAGACGGCTCTAAATACTGCTTAAAATAAATTACATATATAAAATAAAAATTATATTTATGGGTGTGAAATGAAGTAAAAAAAAAACTTAGAAATTATGTGGAGTCTTTTTTAAACTCTTCAAAGGGCAGAGTAGCAAACCAGCACAGATTGAGATTGGGACTTGTGGTGAGTCCCATATCGGAACGTGAAGGCAAATATGGAGGTCAAAGCAGTTGAATAAAGAAGGCCCTCAGCTTATTGGAAGAATCACGCAGCCATGCAATGAGCACAAAGCGAACTATTCTTTCGCCTTTTACTAAAGAATACCGTGTGTTCGTTGTATAAAGTGGCATACGCTTATTTTTGGAGAGGTGTTCATTTTTATGAATGCCTCTAAAATTGATAGTTTAAATTATAATATTTAGAGGGTGTTTGATATTGCTTATGATGATGTTGTATTGGTAATGAGCATTTTTATGTGTTTGGATAAAGGTTGATATAACATAATAAAGGCTGGAATAATAGCGGAAGGGTAGCGGATATATTTGAAATCGATTAATACGTTGTTTGAATTTATGGATCGATATTTTGAGTGTTGGAAGCAAAGATTGACTAAAGAAAATTTTGACAATTCTTCTGCACAACAATGGGCTAGAAAGATTTATGGGTTGTTTGTTTTTTTCAAAATTACCTCTTAATATATCTGAAGTCTGATTCGTTCAGATGTTTGGGTATTAATAATGTTTGTTTTATTTTCTAAAACAAGAGCTTAAAAGCTCTAAATGTCATCTGAAATTTGAAGTGGTAAACGTATCCCTTAATACCTTTTAATCCTAATTTACCCTCTACCAAATGGTTCATATTTTGGGGGCTGTAAAAGATTTGTTAGTATTTAAGGACCCATCCGATAAATGATAATCTTTAATATTGAGTTGTGTTTCGAACTGAAAAATCAGTTGTTTTGTTTGATTTTGAGAAAGATAACAGACGAAGGATAGCAGGTGAATAGATAAACATGAATACATGATCTAATTCCATGGATGGAAACAAAGGATAAACAGAGAAATTTGATTATTCTTCTGTATAGTAATCAGTCGAAAAATACAACAATCTTTTTTTAAGTTGAAAACGATTTTTCTCTCTTCATTTTGAAGATTTTGTTAGCGGAAAAAAAAAGGTCGAAAAAAACTAAATTTTGTTTGAGAAAGCTTCCATTTTGTCCCACATTGATGTCACAATGAAACATGTAGCCATGTTCAATCCTATTTAAGAAAGTTGTTGTACAACTGAAACCTCACTTACCTGGATGGGATCAATGGGTGATCAATGAGGCTCATGGTCTAGGTTTGTGACCTCCATTGCACTTTGGAGGGGTGCTTGCCTAAGGTCGGTCCAAGTGATCGAGCCTACATCATAATTTGTGACAGTGGGGGCCTGCGTTCGCGCGGCCCCTATCCAATTTTAGCTCTGTAAATGTGTTTTTATTTCTTCTAAATTAGATTCGTTCATAAAAATTACAAGTAAAAGAACTTAGAAATTATGGAGTCTGTTTTGAACCCTTCAAAGGGCAGAGAGTAGCACACCGGTACAAATGAAGTTTGTGACTTGTGTGGTGAATCCCACATCGGATGGTTAAGGCAAATGTGGAGTCTGTTTTGAACCCTTCAAAGGGCAGAGAGTAGCACACCGGCACAGATGGAGCTTGTGACTTATGTGGTGAATCCCACATCGGATGGTGAAGGCAAATGTGGAGGTCAAAGCAGTTGAATAAAGAAGGGCCTCAGCTTAATGGTATAATCACGCAGCCATGCAATGARCACAAAGCGAACTATTCTTTCGCCTTTTACTAAAGAATACCGTGTGTTCGTTGTATAAAGTGGCATACGCTTATTTTTGGAGAGGTGTTCATTTTTATGAATGCCTCCTACAATTTAAAGTTCAAATTCTAATACTTGGTAAAGGGTATTATTAGGTTTTGAGGTTGAAAAAGAGTATATTTGTTTTAATAAGTTTTTTTAGGCTTAATCGGATTTTTTTAGATCAGTAAAAAGAATTAAATCAATAACAAGACATCGTACATACTATTAAAAGAATTAAATCAATAACAAGACATCGTACATACTATTAAAGGTTTTTTTAAAAATATAACAGTGTTCAACGGCGTCCAACAATGCTCGATCTAATTATTTCAATATACCCGTGTTAAGGGAATAAATTGTTTCAATATACCCGTGTTGAGGGAATAAGGAGGCATAATGTCTTTGGTTGAGGCTGTACACACAAACACATATTTATATATACGGGCTCGTATAAGGGATAATTAATTAGTTTGTGGTAACCGTAAGATCTAATGTGAATGACTCGTTTGATACATGTAAATATATTTCTTAAATAAGCTAAAATGGTATTTTTGACAACTAATCAAAATATTTAATTAAACTTTTTAGAAGGAAAATTTAATTACCCAGTATATCAATTACCTAATATAAATCGTATTTAAAGACATTTGTGAATTAAAGTGTATCATAGTGATAACGTTCACAATGTTTCACGTGTATCATAATGTATTTTGTTTGTTTTATTAAATGTATCATAATGTGCATTTTCTTTATTTTCATGTATATCTGGATATCACAGTGAATATTGTTTGTAGGTATCACAGTGTGTATCTTGTGTTCACATAAAGTTCATCAGAATAAGGCTCATTGAAATAAGGTTCGCCGGAGAGAGGCAAGATGAAAGATGAGAGAGGATATTTATAAAATCCCTAAAATGCCCTTAATTAATATTTTAAGTTAAAATTACCAAAATTATTAGTTTTCTAATTTAATCTTTGATTTGTGGTTAAAATTAGATCTCACGATTACCACAAATAAAACAGTTCTCATTTGATTAGGGGGGGGCGCACATGCGTGCGCGCGCATACACACACACACACACACACACACATATATATATATATATAATATAGAATTTTATCGAAATAATATACATTAGCGGTGGGTTGGCTGGGTTGGGTTGATTTTGGCTAACGCAATTTCAACCCTCCTAATTAGCCGATTTGTGGGTTGACGGTTTTGCATGGTGAGTTTAATTGAGTTGTTAGCAGTTTGGGTTTTGGAGGTTGACGGTTTTCTATACACCCCCATACTTAATGATATAAAAAGTGACTCATTCAGTAAGCTTCCAAGATGAAACTTTATGTAGAAAACCAAGTTTTTTCAAAACCTTTCTCTTCTAACCAAAAAACAAGCTTCTTCCATCTATCAAAAAACTATCCAAAACAAAAAAATTCTCAATTTATACATACAACTTAATCCACAATAACAATCATCAATACATGACATAGAAAACCAACCAAACAATCCATAAATAAACCGTATGAATTACGATTTTGGTCCTTGTAGTTTGGTGAGAATTACAAAATTCGTCCTTGATGTTTTTCACAAAACCAGAAGGACCAAAACCATAATTCTAATGTTTTCCTTCGTAAAAAAGGTAAATTGCTGCCGTAGATTTTTCATCAGCAGTAATAAGGTTCACTCGTGCAAGATGGTAGATACGCAGCTTCAATACCCAACTAGCAATTCTCTTCACACGCTCGCCCCAAAAACAGACGAAAAAGAACGACTAAATTATCAAAACCCCCATCCCATCTCTCTCCCTACGTCGTCTCCGGTGATCCAAATCTTCAGACGGAGAGATCTCAACGTCCACAGGAATCACTATTTTTTATTAGTTTTATCGGCAAATATGAACGAGAAGGCCGGCGTCTCCAAGGAGCTCAATGCTAGGCACAGAAAGGTCTCGTCTCCATCTTCTGTCACTTGATCTGTGGTTAATTTTGTATTATGTTGGTTTAATTCTTAATTTGATGATTGATTGTTTGATTTTTACAGTATTATTGAAAATATTTGATAGTTTTTAGTATTATTATTGATTTAAAATGAGCTGATCTGATTTCTGTAAACATTGAATACGTGTGGTGCTACAGTAGCATTGGAGTTATTGGAATTGTATGAAAGCTGTTGCCTTTGGTTATTCGATTTTTTGTTTGCAACTTTTATTAGGATTTTGACTAGTAGTTTCGGAGATCTGTATCTTCTTCAAGTGTAGCCTCAGATCATTTTTTTTCTTCGTAAAAGTAGTAGGTAAACAAGAACAGGATGGTTAGTATATTGGTTCATATCATGTGTAAGGGACACTAGATGACAGATTTATCTAAAATTAATTGTTAAAATTTTGTGATCGATGGTCATAATTCTAAACCTTTTTTGTAGTCCTCTAAATTTGTAGTATTTCCATTAATAGTCTCTTTTGATTGTTTAGCAGCCCATGCTTTTATTAACTAATGAGCTATAACTGTGAATCCTGGGATTAAGGCATCAATGAATGTAATAAGGGAACAGACCATGGATGATAAAAGATCATTTAATGATGTTGATTCAATTACTTAAACTACTTTCCATTCTCACATCCTGTCTGAGATATAGACTGTACTCTGTAAATTTGAAGGCGTGTTAGAGTGGGTAGGAATCTTGCAAGGGCTTGATACAATTATATTTCATACAAACTCCCTATCCCCCGACTTTGTATTGTTTCTCTTGGTTCATGTTTGTTCAAGGTGAATTTTCACTCGAAAACAGTGTAGTAAGTTGTCTTGAATCAAAAGAATGGGATTGTTACGACATAGATGGACTCCATTAATATTTAATGCTAATGCTACCAAAATGAGATAATTGGATGATGAATATAGAAACCATGGAAGACAAACCATCCTCATTGGTTGATTTGGTCATAAACATTCAGCATTGCAGGGTTAAAAGTTAAAAAAAGTGAACTCTCGTCTGCATATACAAACTTGCAATGTGAAAATAATAGAGTTCCCTTATTTTCCTCCAAAATGGCTTTCTATCATTAAGGTTGCATAAGTGTTTGGACCAGGTTTTTGTCATGACTCATGCTTTCTTTTTCATTCGTTCCCCCTGCTCTTTTCTGTCCTGCCACTCTTTAATACCTCCCATTCTCCATCTTCTGCACATTTTCATGCACCGAGACTTATTTTTGCTGCAAATCAACTGATATTATGTGATCCTTGTTTCCAGATACTAGAAGGACTTCTTAAACATCCGGAGAATAGGGAATGTGCTGATTGCAAAACCAAGTATGTGCTGCATTTATGACATTCATTAATCAAGGTGGCCTGCAATTTAGTTATTTCTGTACATCAACTGCTAATCCTGACCTTTCCATGGCAGAGGTCCTCGATGGGCTAGTGTGAATCTAGGCATCTTTATATGCATGCAATGTTCTGGAATCCACAGAAGCCTTGGGGTGCACATATCAAAGGTAATAATTTATTAGTGCAAAACCTTCATTTCCAATTAGTGTCGTATGTGGATGTGGCTGTAAAGAAAGCCCCCATCATTTCAAGAGTACATCTCACCCTCCCTAGACCCTATTCTACGTGGGACTCATTGCGTTTGTCTAGTTTGTTGTTGTGCTTGCATGCTAATTGGCCCTGTAAGGGACCTTGAAAAGCAAATGACATGGATCAGAACAGGTATGAAGAGCTAGGGTTTAACCATTTATGGACCAATCTAAGAAAAATGTAGGGTGTTGCATCTCTTTGGTACTTGAATTTGAGTGATATACTTCATCGGATGATTTTCTTGAAGTCTGGTATTGCCATTGTAGTTTCTATAGTCTCTCTCCATCTTTGTGTAGTGTCCTCGAGAACATGAAGGCATTGGGGAGGATAGTGGAACACAGGGAAAGTGGGACTGGGGCGGGGGGACGGGCTAGAGGGTGAAGAAGCACATGCAATTTGAATGGAAAGTTGATAGAATAAATTTTGTGTTTACAACAATGTTTTACAGTTTGTTTTAGAAATGCAACTAAGTTTAAGATAGTTAGATATCCAAGCCAAGGGTCAAAGAGAACCCACAGATTTAGAAAAAAGTTTCTGTTATCTTAGTAGGTAAATCTATCTGTCAGATCAATTGAAATTCAAATAAAGTCAAAGGGGAAACTTAATTTGTGTCTATATAATACACACACACAGAAGACTAGAGTGTATTGAATTATACCATTTCAAATTGTCATGAACCCAACTATCTAAATAACATATTGAATGAGACTATTCCCGTCAATTGCATATTTACGGATTAAAACGTATCATATACTCATACCATATCACGAGCCAATGCTACCCCAAAATAGATAATGCTGATTTTGCTTGGTCTGCATTCTTAGTGTTGAGGCATACAAGAAAGAAATTGGTATCAAATATACTACCTGTGTGTATGGCTCATGTTCAGATATACATAGACTTCACAGTTCACATCCAGATTCTCTCACTCAGCCTCAGTACAGAAAGTAGAGCATTCAAGAGTAATGACTACTGAATGGGGGTATAACATTCCGCATTAGAAGGTTATGAGGCATAATATGTGCCACATAAGGGTCGAAATTCTACAGGGTACATAGAAAAAGTTTCATATCGCATGTAGACTAATACACATCTACCAGGACTTGAACTTTAAGTCAAAGTGGTTGTTTGCATGTGTTCAGGCCAGCAGAAATTTTCTATTGGGTGGTACATTATGTAGCAACAGTCAAGAGTTATAGTGAGTGTGTACCTTGATACCAAATTATGATCGTAAGTGTTGCAGGTTGATTATTGCATTCCAATTGTGTACATTTATCATTTCCATTTCATCACAAGGAGTGGCCTTTACAAACAAAATTTCTTGTCTCATGACACCAATAAGAGTCTATGATATCACCAAGTATATTGCATTGCAAGTGGTTCATTTCATTTTTTATGTTGAGTTATCTAATTTGCTCAGTTTTTGAACGCCATCCATTTGTGATTACTAATATTAGGCCTTTGTGTTCTCCCTTCCTTAAGTATGTTCATTTGTTTAAGATCAAATCACCTGTTAACAGAAATACGAGTTTGTTCTTTTCATTATTTATTGGTGCATCCCTCCGCAGGTGAGATCAGCTACACTGGACACATGGCTTCCCGAGCAGGTTGCATTTATCCAGTGTAAGACCGATGTTCCTCCTATTTCTTGAGTTCGTGAATGTGTTTGATGAAGATTTAAAACTAAATAAGTGGAAGGAGTTATAATTATGTCTTATGGATTGACGTTCTCTTTGTGCTCAGCTATGGGAAATGAGAAGTCAAATAGTTATTGGGAAGCAGAGCTGCCACCAAATTATGATAGAGTTGGCATTGAAAATTTCATACGGGCAAAGTATGTACCTTCTAGTACTTACAAGAACCGTTGCCTTTGATGTAATACGATGCTTCTTTTTCTTCATTCTCTTCATTTTTTATACTCCTATGTTTATAGGTATGAGGACAAAAGATGGGTTGCTAAGGATGGAAGACCAATTTCACCTCCTGCCGTGCAAGAAGAAAAAGGCGCCGTGCAGTGGCAAAGACCTGTTGAGAAAACTGGAGGCACCGGCTACTCTGAGAGTCCTGCTGGTGAAAAGAAGAGCTATCAAGCACATACTACAAAGAGCAGCACCCCTGGTGCAAGAATCAGTCTTCGTGTGCCACCAAAAGGACCTGAACCTGTATGTCAAGTTGTTAACTTGTTATTGTTTAACTACTGCCCGGCATACTGTTCTATCTAAATAGCATTGCTTGTCACATAACTTGCAGTTGGGGGGTGAGGGAAAGTGCTTATCTATGGTTAGCTAAGTTATGAACTATATCTGCTTACAAATTATAGTGTTTCGTTCTAGATGCTATAAAATCGATGCTGGCTGAACTTAGATTCAAGGCCTAGGCAAGAATGTACTTCTAGGGAATAAATTGACCACAAGGACATGACTTAAAGCTCATTTGTTTGAATTATTTGTTTGTCTTTCAAGAAGTAGCATTTCAGGTGATGTAATGTGCAAACTTCATACCATCTGATCATATATTATATCATCATATTGAGATGCTGGAGGTGGGAAGTATCCACATAATCTGGAACAAGTTAAGACTACCCAAGCAGCCACCGCTGTTGTGATTTGATGTTCAATACAAGCCTATGGGTGTGAATGAACTATGAAGTGAACATTTATTTTTGTGTTTATTCAGAAGTGAAAGGTTTAGTGTTAAGATATATGTAAGCAGAGGCGGAACCACTACTTAGGAAAAAATCGGGGGGAAGGACAAAAGAAAGGGGTGCCGATCCTGCACCACACACCCAGTTGAAGTCAAAGTAATGTAATAACCAAGATCTGTTACTGTTCCACTTGTCACAGAGTTTAGACTGACTCCATGGAAACCAGAATTTTTTTTAAGTGGTGGCAAAATTTAACTATAAAAAAGTAGCTAAAGAGAAATTTCACAATATTAGTATAGCTTTGTTTGTTGGTTCTTTGTCCCTCCATAGAAGAGACCCATGTTCGAGTCTGCCTACACATCTTTTTAAAAACACAAGAGGTATATAAAAAAACACCAAAATTTAAGCTAAAATATTAACAAATTTGACACCGGTGAGACTTGAACCTGGGCCTTTTCTGCAAGGGTAGCATTATTAACCATCTTCGCCATCAAAGTCTTGTGCTTAAATTTTAGTTTCAAAAACTATATGGTGGCACCCAACAAAATAATACGGTGGCACCCTTCTGAAACGTACCTTTTTTCCTTTACGATAGAGCCATGAAGTGGTGGCCCGTGCCACTGTATCAATCAATGTAGGTACACCCCTGTATGTAAGTAGGAAACTGTTATACCATCTTAAATGTCCATAGAACCTTCAATAGTTAATTTCAGATTTCTTATTTGAAGTATGATGTTTATGACATGCTTCTGTGACATCAATGGAGTTTTACACTTCTTTTTGCTATATGAACTGTGCTTGGTGGGGTTGGTTTGGATCTACTGAATGAACTAAAAGGTTTCCTGTACGATCAATCCTATGGGATTCATGTAGGTGTTTGCCATCTCTTCTACATTAGGCAAGTTATTAAATATGTTGGGATCATTATGTGTTTGTTATTCCTTCTATATTAAGCAATTTTGTTAATATATTTCGACTCAACAGGTGATACAGAAAGCTGAGCCAGCAATTCCTTCTGCTGAATTGGTAAAGGAGGTTGCTGAAACTGTCTCTCCTCCTAAAGTTGATTTTGCAACTGATCTTTTTGACATGCTTTCAATGGACGATGGTCCTACTGAGAAAGGTCAAGAAGCAGCTTCTACGGATGATAATCTATGGGCAGGATTCCAATGTATGTCTTTCGTTTCCTTAGATGTACTTAAGCGAGTTCTCGTGAGTAGTAACAGTTCTCTGTTGTCGTTATTATGACTCCCTTTTGTCCAGAGTGAGGGGCCGTTTACCAAACTCTTACCGAGTAAGCCTTTACCGACAAGAGAATTCACCCTCAATTACCTTAGCGGGTAACATTTTCGACCATCAAAATGGATGGTAAGCATCTTAAACTGGGTAAAAGCTTACCGGGTAAGAGACTTTTCCCTCACTTACTGTAAGACTCTCGGTCATTGATATGCTTTTTACTCGGTAAGATTATTGGTCCTTACCATTCTCAATCGTTAAGATAAGTGATATCGGTAAGCACTTACCTGATAAGTGTTTGGTAAAGGGCCCTTGATTGTCCTTGTTGGATATGAGCATGACATTTAATATTCTTGGGCCGTATATAACTTAATATAGATTTACCAAATGCCAATAATCATCAATTAACATATCCTAAAAATGTTGGTGTCTCACCTTTCTTGTCGCATATGTGGGGTAGTTTAAGAACCGTGGCATGATATCATTCCTATTGAAGGAAAAGAACACAAATAATGTGGGACAACCTAAATAAAAAGGAAATATAGCTTGATCTGGGATGGAGAGATTATTATATGGTCAGTTAGGGGGTGTGGGGATGGTTCCACTTTATTACTCCCTTCGTCCCAAAATAATGTCCACAAAGAAAAAGGCACAAAGTTTTAGAATGTGTAACTATTACACTTTTTAATTAACTAAATGGCAATTTTGCCCTTCATAGATAATAACAGAGAGTAATGAATTTCGCCATTTCATAAATAAGGGTAGAATTGGAAGGTAGGCATTTACTTTCGTAAAGTGGGCACTTATTTTGGGAAAACTAGAATAGAAATGTGGACATTTGTTTTTGGGACGGAGAGAGTATTATTTAACACCCTGTTTTCAGAATTTTGGCTTACAGATGTTTATAATGTTGAAATGAACCATGCTGACTTTCATCGTATTGTATTTATAGCCGCTGTAGAAGTATCAAGCACCGGCACAACAGACCTTACAAAACCTGTTGATAACAAGGCCAAGCCCACTTCTGGAATAGAAGATCTATTCAAAGATCCGCCTCTTTTCTCACAACCTAATGCATCAGAAAAGCCTCAGAAGGATGTTAAAAATGATATAATGAGCCTCTTTGAGAAGGTATAGTTTATAGAATGGATGACTTGTCTAGTTCCGATTATTATGTACGGCAAATACTTACGCATACTCCTCACATTTGGTGAGGTTTGAACCCTTGACCTTTTGGGAGGGTGGGCTTTACCGTTAACCTGGATTCCGCTGGGCAAATGACCTTATGGTTTCTATCACTATTTGCCATCAACATAACCATGGAGAATAAACGGGCAGACTAGATCACTATTTACCATCAATAGGATCTGGCCTGCCTGTTTATTCTCCATGATCTAGTTATGCCTGTAAGGGTTGGTACACTGGTCAGAATAGAACATGGATCACTGTTCCATGTTTGACCGGACTTTTATGTGGAACAGACAGGAACATAGCGTGTTCGACCCCCACCCCATAGAACAAGGTGGAATAGACCTATATGTTACCAATATAACATCAAAATAAAACCTAATTCTCTTTTAAAATATCAAATACACCTCCCTCTTTACATTTTATTCATTCTTTAAATTTTATTTATCATATTTTATGCTCTTTAAACTTTCATTTTACTATCCTTAAACTATTATTTTTATATGGTTTCTATATTTTAATTAATTTATGTAATTTATTAAATATCAATAATAAGAAAATAATATAGAAAAGGTATAAAATAAAAATTGGAAACTACATGAACCTTTTATTTTGGTGTCAATTTAATTGTCTTAGACGAAAACTTTTTAATGATATATTTTGTTATAAAAAATATTTATTTTATTATAATTGAATGAATTGCATAAATTAATCAAAGTATATAAATAATTCATTAGGTGTAAATTGGTCATTTTATCTGTTCTACCCTGTTGAGTTATGTCTTACCAAACACTGAACAATTGTTCTGTTCTGTCCTGCCTGGGTACCAAACGCACCCTAACCGAACATATTAGCATATTTTTTTTATTTCAAGATACACTTGTTCTTTTTTCGGGTAACCACCATGGATGAGAACTGATTTTAGAATCCCTTTTGTATGGTAACAGGGTAATAATACATCACCATATGCTCTTCATCAGCAGCAACTTGCTATGCTAGCTCAACAGCAGTACCTACTTATGGCTGCTGCAGCTAAATCAGGTGGTTTGCCAAAGTTTGCTGGGAATGGGCAACAACAGCAGGTATCTGGTGGTACAAATTCGTCCAATCAAAACTGGACAAATGTTGGCTATCAATTCCCTGGAATGCAAATGCCAGCTCCTGGAAAAGATGAACTGGAGAAATATTTACAGCAGGTATAAAAGTTATTTACAGTGTTTTGGGTTTATGGTTGCTGGAGTCATATTGCTGCCTTTTTATGAATATTTTTTTTATATAATTATTAATTACAAAAAGAATAGTTGAAGAAAAGAGAGTTTGCTTGGGCTCTCACCATATTACTTTACATGCTTGAACTAGATGGGAAACATGGGAGCCGCAAATCCAGCTGGGAATTCATTTCAGGTTCCAACATCCAGGTATAATTATATCTTGCGTGTCTTTTCGTCTATGTTTTAACTGGCACATGTAAAAGCGAAAAACCATTAGGACTCGTTTGGTTTGTGGGATTTGGAATTGGATCCTGTTCCAATCCTGCGTTTGGTTTAAAGAAGAGCCCGGAATTGAAATCACCGGGTTTCAATGAAATCCCACGAACATGGGATTTAGAAATCCCATGGGGATAGTTTGTATTTCATGGACTTTCATAGGATTTGTTGTATTAAAATGTGTTAAAAACACTTGTTTGTAAAAATCAATTAATGAAAAGGTAATATAGTATTTTATAACTTGTCTTTATGAATTATTTATAAAAAATGAAATTCAATTCCATTCCATATCCTACATACCAAACACACCAAAGATTTCAAATCCTTCCATGAAATCCGCATCCCTCAAAAACATCACGTCAAATCAAACAGGCACTAATGCTTTAGGACAGATGCATTCAGGTAATCATGGTTTGGGAAAGCATTCGGAAATTGGTAGAAAGCTTTGGGCCATGTTTGCCACACTAGCTTAGTTTTTTAGCTTATTGAAGAAGTCTCGTTCAGTTAGCTATAAGCTAGCTTTAATAAACTCCGCACTAGGAGGAGGGGGGGGGTTCCCACTTCTTTCCAATTATGCCCCTTTAGTTTTTCCAAGTAAATTTTCAACATATTTTTTACGTTATTTTACATTATCATCTAACTTATAAGCTAGTTTTTACCAAACATGACCAGTTGACCATATTATCTAGCGATACTTCTCTTGTTCCCGACTGATAAGAATCGTGAACGCATTTACATACCATCACTTTATAGTTGAAATCTCGACACTAATCAGCTTATTTTTTCTTATAGCATTTACGCCGTAAATGCCACTACCAACGGCACGGCATTTCCTGGGGCATCAATACCTGGAATTATGGGACAAAATCCATCCTTCAACAACATGGGGCCATCCGGCGCATCTAAACCACAAGCGGCTTCTCCGTTATCATCTACACCCGCTTCCCAATCCGCCAAAGACTACGATTTCTCCTCGTTAACTCAAGGCATGTTCTCAAAACCATGATCTTTTTCGTGCAATAGTTATAGTGTATCATAAAAACAGTAATTCATAAAGAACCGAAAGAAACTATTTTTCCTTTTATCGGGGATTGTAAACTATTTGTAGAGGATGCAATTTTCAGCTTTAATTTCCTTTCATCTGTTTCACTCCTACATTACCATTTACCACCAAGGATGGTCTCTTTCGTCTAAACTCCGCGTGTTGTTTCCGGTTTTAAATCCTCCTTATATATCTTAATCGTGTCTTATGTTTTTGTGAACGAATTGTGAAATGAAAAGATTATGCGCCGGAATGAATTTGGTTATATGAACGAGAATGAATTTGGTTATGTTTGGCAAACTAGCTGGTAGGGTAGTTGTTAGCTAATAAGGTAGTTGATGAACTAGTCGTGTTTGGTAACAAGTAGCTAATAAATGAACTAAAAGTAGGCATGGTTAGGGATGAGATAGGTAACAGACCGGTACCGAAATGGTTGGTACGGAATTTTTATAGGACTGAACTGAACCGTATGTACAAATTCAGTACCGGTTCGGTTTTGGTTCCGGGACGGGAAAATCGGTACTAGGACCACTTAGGACCGAAATAACTTGTGGTATGTAAAACTTGCTTGAGTTTCATTCATGGAGGTGCAAATTTTGTTGATGGTGATAGTGGGTCGATTTTTTGAGGTGTTCGAAAGTCAAAATAATAGGGCTGATTTTTGAATGATTGATGGTGATAAGGCTGATTTGATCAAAGTAATAGTTATGAAGAAGGTTTTAGGAGAAGATGTGGATTTGTTTAGGAGAAGATAGAGATGGAATACCAAAAGTCAAGTGACCCCTTAAATTTTCGTTCGGTTATGTTTTTTTTCTGGGAAAATCTTGGTACCCATACCGAATACCGAATTTGTAGTAATAGTGGAACCAATAACCGAACCGATAACATGCATTCAGTTCCGGTTCGGTTCGGGAATACGGTCCTCGAGTCTCATCCCTAGTGATTTGCTCCTACTCGTTGGGAAGCTGGTTCACCTGTCCTGTTCGGGGAAGGTGATTTTCTGTAAAAACGGGTACCGGCTGCGGGCCAGTGATGTATTCCTTAACCCGCCCTTTCCCCATATGTATAATATACTAATTTAAGTATTATATATATATATATATAGAGAGAGAGAGAGAGAGAACTGGGATCATGTGAGACTAGGATATTTTTGTGAGACTTATAAGACCACTTAAATAATACTAACCTTTACAGGAAAATACCGTGAAAGAAACATTCACAGTGTTTTTGCTGTGAAGGTTCGGGGTTCTCTTTACCTTCACAATTTTTGTTGTAAAGATTCAGTGTTATTTTGTAGTCTGAGTCTCATGAAAATAAGTTGGTCTCACATGTATCTAATCCATGTAGGTGGAGGTTCAAACGTGAACACCTCCATTTTACAAAAACACGAGAACGTCAGGGGACCTGATGATGTGTAGACGATTTGGCTCGTGACCTAGGTCATGCCAAAGGCTTTTTGCGTCTCTGATTTAGTATCACATATAATGGATTATAGCATCACATTAAAGACATAATTGGGAAAAAAAATCGAAACTTATTGAAATGATACCAGTAGTAATCAAACTTATAAGTTGACTTATGACTAACAAAACACTTTTTTTCTTTAAATAGATTCGAAAAATAAATCATCTAATCTATACTATCTTATAACGCATTTGGCTAAAACTTTTAAAACTCTTAAAAACTTTTAAACCCGTTCATCCCTAAACGATTTCATC